>NC_134995.1:1017500-1020000 GCF_050947335.1 Megachile rotundata
GACAGGGACAGTGACAGACGGAGACAGAGATAGACAGAGACAGAGACAGAGTGTGCGGCAGAGACAGAGACAGAGACAGACAGAGATAGACAGTGACACACACAGACAGGGACAGGCGGAGACAGAGACAGCGACAGACAGAAAAGAGACAGAGACAGAGACAGAGACAGAGACAGAGCTAGACACAGAGTCAGAGACGGGGACACAGACACAGACAGAGACAGAGACAGAGACAGAGACAGAGACAGAGACAGAGACAGAGACAGAGACAGAGACAGAGACAGAGACAGAGACAGAGACAGAGACAGAGACAGAGACAGAGACAGAGACAGAGACAGAGACAGAGACAGAGACAGAGTCAGTCAGAGACAGAGACAGAGACAGAGACAGAGACAGGCAGACGCAGACAGAGACAGAGACAGAGACGGAGTCAGTCAGAGACAGAGACAGAGGCAGAAGTGACAGTGACACACAGAGACAGACAGAGACAGAGACTGAGACAGAGACCGACAGCGACAGACAGAGACAGAGACACACAGAGACACACACAGACAGCGACAGGCAGAGACAGAGACAGCGACAGACAGAGACAGATAGAGGCAGTGACAGAGACAGAGACAGAGACAGGGACAGAGACAGAGACAGAGACAGAGACAGAGACAGAGACAGAGACAGAGACGGAGACGGAGACAGAGACAGAGACAGAGACAGAGAGAGAGACAGGCAGACACAGACAGAGACAGAGACAGAGACGGAGTCAGTCAGAGACAGAGACAGAGAAAGAAATGACAGTGACACACAGAGACAGACAGAGACACACAGAGACAGAGACAGCGACAAACTGAGACAGAGACAGAGACAGAGACAGAGACAGAGACAGAGACAGAGACAGAGACAGAGACAGAGACAGAGACAGAGACAGAGACAGAGACAGAGACAGAGACAGAGACAGACACAGAGACAGAGACAGAGACAGAGACAGAGACAGAGACAGAGACAGAGACAGAGACGGAGATGGAGACGGAGACGGAGACGGAGACGGGGACGGAGACGGAGTCGGAGACGGAGACGGAGACGGAGACGAAGACGGAGACGGAGACGGAGACGGAGACCGAGACGGAGACGGAGACCGAGACGGAGACGGAGACGGAGGCAGAGACAGAGGCAGACACAGAGACAGAGACAGAGACAGAGACAGAGACAGAGACAGAGACAGAGGCAGAGACAGAGACAGACAGAGACAGAGGCAGAGACAGAGACAGAGACAGAGGCGGACACAGAGACAGAGACAGAGACAGAGACAGAGACAGAGACAGAGACAGACAGAGACAGAGACAGGCAGACGCAGACAGAGACAGAGACAGACAGAGACAGAGACAGAGACGGAGTCAGTCAGAGACAGAGATAGAGTCTGAGACACAGACCGACAAAAACAGACAGAGACAGACAGAGACAGAAAGAGATAGAGACACACAGAGACACACACAGACAGAGACAGACAGAGACAGAGACAGCGACAGACAGAGACAGATATAGACAGAGACAGAGACAAACAGAGACAGTCGCAGACAGAGGCAGACAGGCACATAGACAGATAGAGACAGAGACAGACAGAGACAGAGTCAGTCAGAGACAGAGACAGAGACAGAGACAGAAATGACAGAGACACACAGAGACACAGACAGAGACAGAGACAGAGACAGAGACAGAGACAGAGACAGAGACAGAGACAGAGACAGAGACAGAGACAGAGACAGAGACAGAGACAGAGACAGAGACAGAGACAGAGACAGACAGAGACAGAGTCAGTCAGAGACAGAGACAGAGACAGAGACAGAAATGACAGAGACACACAGAGACACAGACAGAGACAGAGACGGAGACAGAGACAGAGACAGAGACAGAGACAGAGACAGAGACAGAGACAGAGATAGAGACAGAGACAGAGACAGAGACAGGCAGGGACAGGGACAGAGACAGAGACAGAGACAGAGATAGAGACAGAGACAGAGACAGAGACAGAGACAGGGACAGAGACAGAGACAGAGACAGAGATAGAGACAGAGACAGAGACAGAGACAGAGATAGAGACAGAGACAGAGACAGAGACAGAGACAGACAGAGACAGGCAGACGCAGACAGAGACAGGCAGACGCAGACAGAGACAGGCAGACGCAGACAAAGACAGAGACAGACAGAGACAGACAGCGTCAGAGTCAGTCAGAGACTGAGACAGAGACAGAGTCAGACACAGACAGAGACAGAGACTGAGACAGAGACCGACAGAGACAGACAGAGGCAGACAGAGACAGAGACACACAGACACACACAGAGACACACACAGACAGAGACAAACAGAGACAGGGACAGTGACAGACGGAGACAGAGATAGACAGAGACAGAGACAGAGTGTGCGGCAGAGACAGAGACAGAGACAGACAGAGATAGACAGTGACACACACAGACAGGGACAGGCGGAGACAGAGACAGCGACAGACAG
>NC_134995.1:1057500-1082500 GCF_050947335.1 Megachile rotundata
CAGAGGCAGAGACATAGTCAGAGGCAGAGACAGAGGCAAAGACAGAGACAGAGACAGGCAGACGCAGACAGAAACAGAGACAGAGACGGAGTCAGTCAGAGACAGAGACAGAGGCAGAAATGACAGTGACACACAGAGACAGACAGAGACAGAGACTGAGACAGAGACCGACAGCGACAGACAGAGACAGAGACAGAGACACACAGAGACACACGCAGACAGAGACCGACAGAGACAGAGACAGCGACAGACAGAGACAGATACAGGCAATGACAGCGACAGAGTCAGTCAGAGACAGAGACAGAGACAGAGACAGAGACAGAAATGACAGAGACACACAGAGACACAGACAGAGACAGAGACAGAGACAGAGACAGAGACAGAGACAGAGACAGAGACAGAGACAGAGACAGAGACAGAGACAGAGACAGAGACAGAGACAGAGACAGAGGCAGAGACAGAGACAGAGACAGAGACAGAGACAGAGACAGAGACAGAGACAGAGAGAGAGACAGAGACAGAGACAGAGACAGAGACAGAGACAGAGACAGACAGAGACAGAAACAGGCAGACGCAGACAGAGGCAGAGACAGACAGAGACAGAGACAGCGACAGACAGAGACAGATATAGACAGAGGCAGAGACAAACAGAGACAGTCGCAGACAGAGGCAAACAGGCACATAGACAGATAGAGACAGAGACAGACAGAGACTGTGACAGACAGAGACAGAGACAGACAGCGACAGAGTCAGTCAGAGACAGAGACAGAGACAGAGACAGAAATGACAGAGACACACAGAGACACAGACAGAGACAGAGACAGAGACAGAGACAGAGACAGAGACAGAGACAGAGACAGAGACAGAGACAGAGACAGAGATAGAGACAGAGACAGAGACAGAGACAGAGACAGAGAGAGAGACAGAGACAGAGACAGAGACAGAGACAGAGACAGAGACAGACAGAGACAGAGACAGAGACAGAGACAGAGACAGAGACAGAGACAGAGACATAGACAGAGACAGAGACAGAGGCAGAGACAGAGCCAGAGGCAGAGGCAGAGGCAGAGACAGAGACAGAGACAGAGACAGAGACAGAGACAGAGACAGAGACAGAGACAGAGACAGAGACAGAGACAGAGGCAGAGACAGAGACAGAGACAGAGGCAGACACAGAGACAGAGGCAGAGACAGAGACATGCAGAGACAGACAGAGACAGACAGAGATAGACAGAGACACACACAGACAGAGACAGGCAGAGTCAGAGACAGCGACAGACAGAGACAGAGACAGAGACAGAGACCGACAGGGACATAGACATACAGAGACAGAGACAGACGGAGACAGAGACAGGCAGAGGCAGGGACAGACAAAGACAGAGACAGGCAGGGACAGAATAAGTCAGAGACACAGACAGAGACAGAGACAGAGACAGAGACAGTGGCAGACAGAGACAGAGACAGACAGAGACACACAGAGACAGAGACTACGACAGACAGAGACAGAGACAGAGACAGAGACAGAGACAGAGGCAGAGGCAGAGACAGAGACAGAGGCAGAGACAGATACAGAGACAGAAACGGACAGAGATAGAGACAGAGCCAGAGACAGAGCCAGAGACAGAGGCAGAGACAGAGACAGAGACAGAGACAGAGACAGAGACAGAGACAGAAACGGACACACATAGAGACAGAGACAGGGGCAGAGACAGAGACAGAGACAGAGACAGAAGCGGACAGAGGCAGAGGCAGAGACAGAGACAGAGACAGAGAGATAGACAGAGACAGACACATAGACAGAGAGAGGGACAGACAGAGACAGAGAAAGACAGAGACATAGACAGACAGAGGCAGAGACAGAGACAGAGACAGAGACAGAGACAGAGACAGAGACAGAGACAGAGACAGCGACAGAGACAGAGACAGAGACAGCGACAGAGACAGGGACAGAGTCAGAGACAGAGACAGAGACAGAGACCGACAGGGACATAAACAGACAGAGACAGAGACAGGCAGAGACAGGGACAGACAAAGACAGAGACTGACAGGGACAGAGTCAGTCACAGACACAGACAGAGACAGAGACAGAGACGGAGGCAGACAGAGACAGAGGCAGAGACAGAGCCAGAGGCAGAGGCAGAGGCAGAGACAGAGACAGAGACAGAGACAGAGACAGAGACAGAGACAGAGACAGAGACAAAGACAGAGACAGACAGAGACAGAGACAGGCAGACGCAGACAGGGGCAGAGACAGACAGAGACAGAGACAGAGACGGAGTCAGTCAGAGACAGAGATAGAGACTGAGACACAGACCGACAAAAACAGACAGAGACAGACAGAGACAGAGACAGGCAGAGGCAGGGACAGACAAAGACAGAGACAGGCAGGGACAGAATCAGTCAGAGACACAGACAGAGACAGAGACAGAGACAGTGGCAGACAGAGACAGAGACAGACAGAGACACACAGAGACAGAGACAACGACAGACAGAGACAGAGACAGAGACAGAGACAGAGACAGAGGCAGAGACAGAGACAGAGGCAGAGACAGATACAGAGACAGAAACGGACAGAGATAGAGACAGAGCCAGAGACAGAGACAGAGACAGAGACAGAGGCAGAGACAGAGACAGAGACAGAGACAGAGGCAGAGACAGAGGCAGAGACAGAGACAGAGGCAGGCAGACGCAGACAGAGACAGAGACAGAGACGGAGTCAGTCAGAGACAGAGACAGAGAAAGAAATGACAGTGACACACAGAGACAGACAGAGACACACAGAGACAGAGACAGCGACAGACTGAGACAGAGACAGAGACAGAGACAGAGACAGAGACAGAGACAGAGACAGAGACAGAGACAGAGACAGAGACAGAGGCAGAGACAGAGACAGAGACAGAGACAGACACAGAGACAGAGATAGAGACAGAGACAGACAGAGACAGACAGAGACAGACAGAGACAGAGACATGCAGAGACAGACAGAGACAGACAGAGATAGACAGAGACACACACAGACAGAGACAGGCAGAGGCAGAGACAGCGATAGACAGAGACAGAGACAGAGACAGAGACAGAGAGAGAGACAGAGACCGACACATAGACAGAGAGAGGGACAGACAGAGACAGTCGCAGACAGAGGCAGACAGAGACATAGACAGATACAGACAGAGACAGGCAGAGACAGAGACAAGGACAGAGACAGAGACAGAGACAGAGACAGAGACAGAGACAGAGACAGAGACAGAGACAGAGACAGAGACAGAGACAGAGACAGAGACAGAGACAGAGACATAGACAGAGACAGAGACAGAGGCAGAGACAGAGCCAGAGGCAGAGGCAGAGGCAGAGACAGAGACAGAGACAGAGACAGACACAGAGACAGAGACAGACACAGAGACAGAGACAGAGACAGAGACAGAGACAGAGACAGAGACAGAGACAGAGACAGAGACAGAGACAGAAACAGAGACAGAAACGGACACACATAGAGACAGAGACAGGGGCAGAGACAGAGACAGAGACAGAGACAGAAACGGACAGAGGCAGAGGCAGAAACAGAGGCAGAGACAGAGACAGAGACAGGCAGACGCAGACAGAGACAGAGACAGAGACGGAGTCAGTCAGAGACAGAGACAGAGAAAGAAATGACAGTGACACACAGAGACAGACAGAGACACACAGAGTAGAGACAGGCAGAGGCAGAGACAGCGACAGACAGAGACAGAGACAGAGACAGAGACAGAGAGATAGACAGAGACAGACACATAGACAGAGAGAGGGACAGACAGAGACAGAGAAAGACAGAGACATAGACAGACAGAGGCAGAGACAGAGACAGAGACAGAGACAGAGACAGAGACAGAGACAGAGACAGAGACAGAGACAGCGACAGAGACAGAGACAGAGACAGAGACAGAGACAGCGACAGAGACAGGGACAGAGTCAGAGACAGAGACAGAGACAGAGACCGACAGGGACATAGACATACAGAGACAGAGACAGACAGAGACAGAGACAGGCAGAGGCAGGGACAGACAAAGACAGAGACAGGCAGGGACAGAATAAGTCAGAGACACAGACAGAGACAGAGACAGAGACAGAGACAGTGGCAGACAGAGACAGAGACAGACAGAGACACACAGAGACAGAGACTACGACAGACAGAGACAGAGACAGAGACAGAGACAGAGACAGAGGCAGAGGCAGAGGCAGAGACAGAGGCAGAGACAGATACAGAGACAGAAACGGACAGAGATAGAGACAGAGCCAGAGACAGAGCCAGAGACAGAGGCAGAGACAGAGACAGAGACAGAGACAGAGACAGAGACAGAGACAGAAACGGACACACATAGAGACAGAGACAGGGGCAGAGACAGAGACAGAGACAGAGACAGAAACGGACAGAGGCAGAGGCAGAGACAGAGGCAGAGACAGAGACAGAGACAGGCAGACGCAGACAGAGACAGAGACAGAGACAGAGACAGAGACAGAGACAGAGACAGAGGCAGAGACAGAGACAGAGACAGAGGCAGACACAGAGACAGAGGCAGAGACAGAGACATGCAGAGACAGACAGAGACAGACAGAGATAGACAGAGACACACACAGACAGAGACAGGCAGAGTCAGAGACAGCGACAGACAGAGACAGAGACAGAGACAGAGACCGACAGGGACATAGACATACAGAGACAGAGACAGACAGAGACAGAGACAGGCAGAGGCAGGGACAGACAAAGACAGAGACAGGCAGGGACAGAATAAGTCAGAGACACAGACAGAGACAGAGACAGAGACAGAGACAGAGACAGTGGCAGACAGAGACAGAGACAGACAGAGACACACAGAGACAGAGACTACGACAGACAGAGACAGAGACAGAGACAGAGACAGAGACAGAGGCAGAGGCAGAGACAGAGACAGAGGCAGAGACAGATACAGAGACAGAAACGGACAGAGATAGAGACAGAGCCAGAGACAGAGCCAGAGACAGAGGCAGAGACAGAGACAGAGACAGAGACAGAGACAGAGACAGAAACGGACACACATAGAGACAGAGACAGGGGCAGAGACAGAGACAGAGACAGAGACAGAAGCGGACAGAGGCAGAGGCAGAGACAGAGGCAGAGACAGAGACAGAGACAGGCAGACGCAGACAGAGACAGAGACAGAGACGGAGTCAGTCAGAGACAGAGACAGAGAAAGAAATGACAGTGACACACAGAGACAGACAGAGACACACAGAGACAGAGACAGGCAGAGGCAGAGACAGCGACAGACAGAGACAGAGACAGAGACAGAGACAGAGACAGAGAGATAGACAGAGACAGACACATAGACAGAGAGAGGGACAGACAGAGACAGAGAAAGACAGAGACATAGACAGACAGAGGCAGAGACAGAGACAGAGACAGAGACAGAGACAGAGACAGAGACAGAGACAGAGACAGCGACAGAGACAGAGACAGAGACAGAGACAGAGACCGACAGGGACATAAACAGACAGAGACAGAGACAGGCAGAGACAGGGACAGACAAAGACAGAGACTGACAGGGACAGAGTCAGTCACAGACACAGACAGAGACAGAGACAGAGACGGAGGCAGACAGAGACAGAGGCAGAGACAGAGCCAGAGGCAGAGGCAGAGGCAGAGACAGAGACAGAGACAGAGACAGAGACAGAGACAGAGACAGAGACAGAGACAAAGACAGAGACAGACAGAGACAGAGACAGGCAGACGCAGACAGAGGCAGAGACAGACAGAGACAGAGACAGAGACGGAGTCAGTCAGAGACAGAGATAGAGACTGAGACACAGACCGACAAAAACAGACAGAGACAGACAGAGACAGAGACAGGCAGAGGCAGGGACAGACAAAGACAGAGACAGGCAGGGACAGAATCAGTCAGAGACACAGACAGAGACAGAGACAGAGACAGTGGCAGACAGAGACAGAGACAGACAGAGACACACAGAGACAGAGACAACGACAGACAGAGACAGAGACAGAGACAGAGACAGAGACAGAGGCAGAGACAGAGACAGAGGCAGAGACAGATACAGAGACAGAAACGGACAGAGATAGAGACAGAGCCAGAGACAGAGACAGAGACAGAGACAGAGGCAGAGACAGAGACAGAGACAGAGACAGAGGCAGAGACAGAGGCAGAGACAGAGACAGAGGCAGGCAGACGCAGACAGAGACAGAGACAGAGACGGAGTCAGTCAGAGACAGAGACAGAGAAAGAAATGACAGTGACACACAGAGACAGACAGAGACACACAGAGACAGAGACAGCGACAGACTGAGACAGAGACAGAGACAGAGACAGAGACAGAGACAGAGACAGAGACAGAGACAGAGACAGAGACAGAGACAGAGGCAGAGACAGAGACAGAGACAGAGACAGACACAGAGACAGAGATAGAGACAGAGACAGACAGAGACAGACAGAGACAGACAGAGACAGAGACATGCAGAGACAGACAGAGACAGACAGAGATAGACAGAGACACACACAGACAGAGACAGGCAGAGGCAGAGACAGCGATAGACAGAGACAGAGACAGAGACAGAGACAGAGAGAGAGACAGAGACCGACACATAGACAGAGAGAGGGACAGACAGAGACAGTCGCAGACAGAGGCAGACAGAGACATAGACAGATACAGACAGAGACAGGCAGAGACAGAGACAAGGACAGAGACAGAGACAGAGACAGAGACAGAGACAGAGACAGAGACAGAGACAGAGACAGAGACAGAGACAGAGACAGAGACAGAGACAGAGACAGAGACAGAGACAGAGACATAGACAGAGACAGAGACAGAGGCAGAGACAGAGCCAGAGGCAGAGGCAGAGGCAGAGACAGAGACAGAGACAGAGACAGAGACAGAGACAGAGACAGACACAGAGACAGAGACAGAGACAGAGACAGAGACAGAGACAGAGACAGAGACAGAGACAGAGACAGAAACAGAGACAGAAACGGACACACATAGAGACAGAGACAGAAACGGACACACATAGAGACAGAGACAGGGGCAGAGACAGAGACAGAGACAGAGACAGAAACGGACAGAGGCAGAGGCAGAAACAGAGGCAGAGACAGAGACAGAGACAGGCAGACGCAGACAGAGACAGAGACAGAGACGGAGTCAGTCAGAGACAGAGACAGAGAAAGAAATGACAGTGACACACAGAGACAGACAGAGACACACAGAGTAGAGACAGGCAGAGGCAGAGACAGCGACAGACAGAGACAGAGACAGAGACAGAGACAGAGAGATAGACAGAGACAGACACATAGACAGAGAGAGGGACAGACAGAGACAGAGAAAGACAGAGACATAGACAGACAGAGGCAGAGACAGAGACAGAGACAGAGACAGAGACAGAGACAGAGACAGAGACAGAGACAGAGACAGCGACAGAGACAGAGACAGAGACAGAGACAGAGACAGCGACAGAGACAGGGACAGAGTCAGAGACAGAGACAGAGACAGAGACCGACAGGGACATAGACATACAGAGACAGACAGAGACAGAGACAGGCAGAGGCAGGGACAGACAAAGACAGAGACAGGCAGGGACAGAATAAGTCAGAGACACAGACAGAGACAGAGACAGAGACAGAGACAGTGGCAGACAGAGACAGAGACAGACAGAGACACACAGAGACAGAGACTACGACAGACAGAGACAGAGACAGAGACAGAGACAGAGACAGAGGCAGAGGCAGAGGCAGAGACAGAGGCAGAGACAGATACAGAGACAGAAACGGACAGAGATAGAGACAGAGCCAGAGACAGAGCCAGAGACAGAGGCAGAGACAGAGACAGAGACAGAGACAGAGACAGAGACAGAGACAGAAACGGACACACATAGAGACAGAGACAGGGGCAGAGACAGAGACAGAGACAGAGACAGAAACGGACAGAGGCAGAGGCAGAGACAGAGGCAGAGACAGAGACAGAGACAGGCAGACGCAGACAGAGACAGAGACAGAGACGGAGTCAGTCAGAGACAGAGACAGAGAAAGAAATGACAGTGACACACAGAGACAGACAGAGACACACAGAGACAGAGACAGGCAGAGGCAGAGACAGCGACAGACAGAGACAGAGACAGAGACAGAGACAGAGAGATAGACAGAGACAGACACATAGACAGAGAGAGGGACAGACAGAGACAGAGAAAGACAGAGACATAGACAGACAGAGGCAGAGACAGAGACAGAGACAGAGACAGAGACAGAGACAGAGACAGAGACAGCGACAGAGACAGAGACAGAGACAGCGACAGAGACAGGGACAGAGTCAGAGACAGAGACAGAGACAGAGACCGACAGGGACATAAACAGACAGAGACAGAGACAGGCAGAGACAGGGACAGACAAAGACAGAGACTGACAGGGACAGAGTCAGTCACAGACACAGACAGAGACAGAGACAGAGACGGAGGCAGACAGAGACAGAGGCCGAGACAGAGCCAGAGGCAGAGGCAGAGGCAGAGACAGAGACAGAGACAGAGACAGAGACAGAGACAGAGACAGAGACAAAGACAGAGACAGACAGAGACAGAGACAGGCAGACGCAGACAGAGGCAGAGACAGACAGAGACAGACAGAGACAGACAGAGACAGAGACATGCAGAGACAGACAGAGACAGACAGAGATAGACAGAGACACACACAGACAGAGACAGGCAGAGGCAGAGACAGCGATAGACAGAGACAGAGACAGAGACAGAGACAGAGAGAGAGACAGAGACCGACACATAGACAGAGAGAGGGACAGACAGAGACAGAGAAAGACAGAGACATAGACAGACAGAGGCAGAGACAGAGACAGAGACAGAGACAGAGACAGAGACAGAGACAGCGACAGAGACAGAGACAGAGACAGAGACAGCGACAGAGACAGCGACAGAGTCAGAGACAGAGACAGAGACAGAGACCGACAGGGACATAGACAGACAGAGACAGAGACAGGCAGAGACAGAGACAGGCAGCGACAGGGACAGACAAAGACAGAGACAGACAGGGACAGAGTCAGTCACAGACACAGACAGAGACAGAGACAGAGACGGAGGCAGACAGAGACAGAGGCAGAGACAGAGACAGAGACAGAGGCAGAGACAGATACAGAGACAGAAACGGACAGAGATAGAGACAGAGACAGAGACAGAGACAGAGACAGAAACGGACAGAGGCAGAGGCAGAGGCAGAGGCAGAGGCAGAGACAGAGACAGAGACAGAAACGGACAGAGGCAGAGGCAGAGACAGAGACAGAGGCAGAGACAGAGGCAAAGACAGAGACAGAGACAGGCAGACGCAGACAGAGACAGAGACAGAGACGGAGTCAGTCAGAGACAGAGGCATAGACAGAAATGACAGTGACACACAGAGACAGACAGAGACCGAGACAGACAGAGACAGAGACTAACAGCGACAGAGTCAGTCAGAGACTGAGGCAGAGACAGAGTCAGACAGAGACAGAGACAGAGACTGAGACAGAGACCGACAGCGACAGACAGAGACAGAGACACACAGAGACACACACAGACAGAGACAGACAGAGACAGAGACAGCGACAGACAGAGGCAGATACAGGCAGTGGCAGAGACAGTGACAGAGACAGGGACAGAGACAGAGACTGAGACAGAGACAGAGACAGAGACAGAGAAAGAGACAGAGACAGAGACAGAGACAGAGACAGAGACAGAGACAGAGACAAGGACAGAGACGGAGACAGAGACAGAGACAGAGACAGAGACAGAGACAGAGACAGAGACAGAGACAGAGACAGAGACAGAGGCAGAGACAGAAGCAGAGACAGGGACAGAGACAGAGACAGAGACAGAGACAGACAGAGACAGACACAGACAGAGACAGACACAGACAGAGACAGGCAGCGACAGGGACAGACAAAGACAGAGACAGACAGGGACAGAGTCAGTCACAGACACAGACAGAGACAGAGACAGAGACAGAGGCAGACAGAGACAGAGGCAGAGACAGAGACAGAGACAGAGGCAGAGACAGATACAGAGACAGAAACGGACAGAGATAGAGACAGAGACAGAGACAGAGACAGAGACAGAAACGGACAGAGGCAGAGGCAGAGGCAGAGGCAGAGACAGAGACAGAGACAGAAACGGACAGAGGCAGAGGCAGAGACACAGACAGAGGCAGAGACAGAGGCAAAGACAGAGACAGAGACAGGCAGACGCAGACAGAGACGGAGTCAGTCAGAGACAGAGGCATAGACAGAAATGACAGTGACACACAGAGACAGACAGAGACAGAGACAGACAGAGACAGAGACTAACAGCGACAGAGTCAGTCAGAGACTGAGGCAGAGACAGAGACAGACAGAGACAGGGACAGACAGAGACAGAGACAGACAGAGACAGAGACAGACAGAGACAGAGACAGGCAGACGTAGACAGAGACAGAGACAGACAGAGACAGAGACAGAGACAAACAGAGACAGTCGCAGACAGAGACAGACAGCGACAGAGTCAGTCAGAGACAGAGACAGAGGCAGAAATGACAGTGACACACAGAGACAGACAGAGACAGAGACTGAGACAGAGACCGACAGCGACAGACAGAGACAGAGACACACAGAGACACACACAGACAGAGACAGACAGAGACAGAGACAGCGACAGACGGAGACAGATACAGGCAGTGACAGAGACAGAGACAGAGACTGAGACAGAGACAGAGACAGAGACAGAGACAGAGACAGAGACGGAGACGGAGACGGAGACGGAGACGGAGACGGAGACGGAGACGGAGACGGAGACGGAGACGGAGACGGAGACGGAGACGGAGACGGAGACGGAGACGGAGACGGAGACGGAGACGGAGACGGAGACAGAGACAGAGACAGAGTCAGAGACAGAGACAGAGACAGAGACAGAAACAGAGACAGGGACAGAGACAGAGACAGAGACAGAGACAGACAGAGACAGACAGAGACAGACAGAGACAGAGACATGCAGAGACAGACAGAGACAGACAGAGATAGACAGAGACACACACAGACAGAGACAGGCAGAGACAGAGACAGCGACAGACAGAGACAGAGACAGAGACAGAGACCGACAGGGACATAGACATACAGAGACAGAGACAGACAGAGACAGAGACAGGCAGAGGCAGGGACAGACAAAGACAGAGACAGGCAGGGACAGAATAAGTCAGAGACACAGACAGAGACAGAGACAGAGACAGAGACAGTGGCAGACAGGGACAGAGACAGACAGAGACACACAGAGACAGAGACAACGACAGACAGAGACAGAGACAGAGACAGAGACAGAGACAGAGGCAGAGGCAGAGACAGAGACAGAGGCAGAGACAGATACAGAGACAGAAACGGACAGAGATAGAGACAGAGCCAGAGACAGAGCCAGAGACAGGGGCAGAGACAGAGACAGAGACAGAGACAGAGACAGAGACAGAGACAGAGACAGAGACAGAGACAGAGACAGAGACAGAGACAGAGACAGAGACAGAGACAGAGACAGAGACAGAGACAGAGTCAGAGACAGAGACAGAGACAGAAACAGAGACAGGGACAGAGACAGAGACAGAGACAGACAGAGACAGACAGAGACAGACAGAGACAGAGACATGCAGAGACAGACAGAGACAGACAGAGATAGACAGAGACACACACAGACAGAGACAGGCAGAGACAGAGACAGCGACAGACAGAGACAGAGACAGAGAGAGAGAGAGGGACAGACAGAGACAGAGAAAGACAGAGACATAGACAGACAGAGGCAGAGACAGAGACAGAGACAGAGACAGAGACAGAGACAGCGACATAGACAGAGACAGAGACAGAGACAGCGACAGAGACAGGGACAGAGTCAGAGACAAAGACAGGGACAGAGACCGACAGGGACATAGACAGACAGAGACAGAGACAGACAGAGACAGAGAGAGGCAGAGACAGGGACAGACAAAGACAGAGACAGACAGGGACAGAGTCAGTCACAGACACAGACAGAGACAGAGACAGAGACGGAGGCAGACAGAGACAGAGACAGACAGTGACACACAGAGACAGAGACAGCGACAGACAGAGACAGAGGCAGAGACAGAGACAGACACAGAGACAGAGGCAGAGACAGACAGAGACAGACAGAGACAGACAGAGACAGACAGATACAGAGACAAAGAGAGACAGTGGCAGACAGAGACAGACAGGGTCATAGACAGACAGAGACAGAGACAGACAGAGACAGTGACAGAGAGAGATAGGCAGAGACACAGACAGACAGAGACAGACAGAGACAGAGTCAGTCAGAGACTGCGACAGACACAGAGTCAGTCAGAGACAGAGACAGAGACAGAGACAGGCAGACGCAGACAGAGACAGAGACAGAGACGGAGTCAGTCAGAGACAGAGACAGAGGCAGAAATGACAGTGACACACAGAGACAGACAGAGACAGAGACTGAGACAGAGACCGACAGCGACAGACAGAGACAGAGACACACAGAGACACACACAGACAGAGACAGGCAGAGACAGAGACAGCGACAGACAGAGACAGATAGTGGCAGTGACAGAGACAGAGACAGAGACAGGGACAGAGACAGAGACAGAGACAGAGACAGAGACAGAGACAGAGACAGAGACGGAGACGGAGACAGAGACAGAGACAGAGACAGAGAGAGAGACAGAAACGGACACACAGAGAGACAGAGACAGAGACAGAGACAAAGGCAGAGACAGAGACAGGGACGGAGACAGAGACAGAAACGGACAGAGGCAGAGGCAGAGACATAGTCAGAGGCAGAGACAGAGGCAAAGACAGAGACAGAGACAGGCAGACGCAGACAGAAACAGAGACAGAGACGGAGTCAGTCAGAGACAGAGACAGAGGCAGAAATGACAGTGACACACAGAGACAGACAGAGACAGAGACTGAGACAGAGACCGACAGCGACAGACAGAGACAGAGACAGAGACACACAGAGACACACGCAGACAGAGACCGACAGAGACAGAGACAGCGACAGACAGAGACAGATACAGGCAATGACAGCGACAGAGTCAGTCAGAGACAGAGACAGAGACAGAGACAGAGACAGAAATGACAGAGACACACAGAGACACAGACAGAGACAGAGACAGAGACAGAGACAGAGACAGAGACAGAGACAGAGACAGAGACAGAGACAGAGACAGAGACAGAGACAGAGACAGAGACAGAGACAGAGACAGAGACAGAGACAGAGACAGAGACAGAGACAGAGACAGAGAGAGAGACAGAGACAGAGACAGAGACAGAGACAGAGACAGAGACAGACAGAGACAGAAACAGGCAGACGCAGACAGAGGCAGAGACAGACAGAGACAGAGACAGCGACAGACAGAGACAGATATAGACAGAGGCAGAGACAAACAGAGACAGTCGCAGACAGAGGCAAACAGGCACATAGACAGATAGAGACAGAGACAGACAGAGACTGTGACAGACAGAGACAGAGACAGACAGCGACAGAGTCAGTCAGAGACAGAGACAGAGACAGAGACAGAAATGACAGAGACACACAGAGACACAGACAGAGACAGAGACAGAGACAGAGGCAGAGACAGAGACAGAGACAGAGACAGAGACAGAGACAGAGACAGAGATAGAGACAGAGACAGAGACAGAGACAGAGACAGAGAGAGAGACAGAGACAGAGACAGAGACAGAGACAGAGACAGACAGAGACAGAGACAGAGACAGAGACAGAGACAGAGACAGAGACAGAGACATAGACAGAGACAGAGACAGAGGCAGAGACAGAGCCAGAGGCAGAGGCAGAGGCAGAGACAGAGACAGAGACAGAGACAGAGACAGAGACAGAGACAGAGACAGAGACAGAGACAGAGACAGAGACAGAGGCAGAGACAGAGACAGAGACAGAGGCAGACACAGAGACAGAGGCAGAGACAGAGACATGCAGAGACAGACAGAGACAGACAGAGATAGACAGAGACACACACAGACAGAGACAGGCAGAGTCAGAGACAGCGACAGACAGAGACAGAGACAGAGACAGAGACCGACAGGGACATAGACATACAGAGACAGAGACAGACGGAGACAGAGACAGGCAGAGGCAGGGACAGACAAAGACAGAGACAGGCAGGGACAGAATAAGTCAGAGACACAGACAGAGACAGAGACAGAGACAGAGACAGTGGCAGACAGAGACAGAGACAGACAGAGACACACAGAGACAGAGACTACGACAGACAGAGACAGAGACAGAGACAGAGACAGAGACAGAGGCAGAGGCAGAGACAGAGACAGAGGCAGAGACAGATACAGAGACAGAAACGGACAGAGATAGAGACAGAGCCAGAGACAGAGCCAGAGACAGAGGCAGAGACAGAGACAGAGACAGAGACAGAGACAGAGACAGAGACAGAAACGGACACACATAGAGACAGAGACAGGGGCAGAGACAGAGACAGAGACAGAGACAGAAGCGGACAGAGGCAGAGGCAGAGACAGAGGCAGAGACAGAGACAGAGACAGGCAGACGCAGACAGAGACAGAGACAGAGACGGAGTCAGTCAGAGACAGAGACAGAGAAAGAAATGACAGTGACACACAGAGACAGACAGAGACACACAGAGACAGAGACAGGCAGAGGCAGAGACAGCGACAGACAGAGACAGAGACAGAGACAGAGACAGAGACAGAGAGATAGACAGAGACAGACACATAGACAGAGAGAGGGACAGACAGAGACAGAGAAAGACAGAGACATAGACAGACAGAGGCAGAGACAGAGACAGAGACAGAGACAGAGACAGAGACAGAGACAGAGACAGAGACAGCGACAGAGACAGAGACAGAGACAGCGACAGAGACAGGGACAGAGTCAGAGACAGAGACAGAGACAGAGACCGACAGGGACATAAACAGACAGAGACAGAGACAGGCAGAGACAGGGACAGACAAAGACAGAGACTGACAGGGACAGAGTCAGTCACAGACACAGACAGAGACAGAGACAGAGACGGAGGCAGACAGAGACAGAGGCAGAGACAGAGCCAGAGGCAGAGGCAGAGGCAGAGACAGAGACAGAGACAGAGACAGAGACAGAGACAGAGACAGAGACAAAGACAGAGACAGACAGAGACAGAGACAGGCAGACGCAGACAGAGGCAGAGACAGACAGAGACAGAGACAGAGACGGAGTCAGTCAGAGACAGAGATAGAGACTGAGACACAGACCGACAAAAACAGACAGAGACAGACAGAGACAGAGACAGGCAGAGGCAGGGACAGACAAAGACAGAGACAGGCAGGGACAGAATCAGTCAGAGACACAGACAGAGACAGAGACAGAGACAGTGGCAGACAGAGACAGAGACAGACAGAGACACACAGAGACAGAGACAACGACAGACAGAGACAGAGACAGAGACAGAGACAGAGACAGAGGCAGAGACAGAGACAGAGGCAGAGACAGATACAGAGACAGAAACGGACAGAGATAGAGACAGAGCCAGAGACAGAGACAGAGACAGAGACAGAGGCAGAGACAGAGACAGAGACAGAGACAGAGGCAGAGACAGAGGCAGAGACAGAGACAGAGGCAGGCAGACGCAGACAGAGACAGAGACAGAGACGGAGTCAGTCAGAGACAGAGACAGAGAAAGAAATGACAGTGACACACAGAGACAGACAGAGACACACAGAGACAGAGACAGCGACAGACTGAGACAGAGACAGAGACAGAGACAGAGACAGAGACAGAGACAGAGACAGAGACAGAGACAGAGACAGAGGCAGAGACAGAGACAGAGACAGAGACAGACACAGAGACAGAGATAGAGACAGAGACAGACAGAGACAGACAGAGACAGACAGAGACAGAGACATGCAGAGACAGACAGAGACAGACAGAGATAGACAGAGACACACACAGACAGAGACAGGCAGAGGCAGAGACAGCGATAGACAGAGACAGAGACAGAGACAGAGACAGAGAGAGAGACAGAGACCGACACATAGACAGAGAGAGGGACAGACAGAGACAGTCGCAGACAGAGGCAGACAGAGACATAGACAGATACAGACAGAGACAGGCAGAGACAGAGACAAGGACAGAGACAGAGACAGAGACAGAGACAGAGACAGAGACAGAGACAGAGACAGAGACAGAGACAGAGACAGAGACAGAGACAGAGACAGAGACAGAGACATAGACAGAGACAGAGACAGAGGCAGAGACAGAGCCAGAGGCAGAGGCAGAGGCAGAGACAGAGACAGAGACAGAGACAGAGACAGAGACAGAGACAGACACAGAGACAGAGACAGAGACAGAGACAGAGACAGAGACAGAGACAGAGACAGAGACAGAGACAGAAACAGAGACAGAAACGGACACACATAGAGACAGAGACAGGGGCAGAGACAGAGACAGAGACAGAGACAGAAACGGACAGAGGCAGAGGCAGAAACAGAGGCAGAGACAGAGACAGAGACAGGCAGACGCAGACAGAGACAGAGACAGAGACGGAGTCAGTCAGAGACAGAGACAGAGAAAGAAATGACAGTGACACACAGAGACAGACAGAGACACACAGAGTAGAGACAGGCAGAGGCAGAGACAGCGACAGACAGAGACAGAGACAGAGACAGAGACAGAGAGATAGACAGAGACAGACACATAGACAGAGAGAGGGACAGACAGAGACAGAGAAAGACAGAGACATAGACAGACAGAGGCAGAGACAGAGACAGAGACAGAGACAGAGACAGAGACAGAGACAGAGACAGAGACAGAGACAGAGACAGCGACAGAGACAGAGACAGAGACAGAGACAGAGACAGCGACAGAGACAGGGACAGAGTCAGAGACAGAGACAGAGACAGAGACCGACAGGGACATAGACATACAGAGACAGAGACAGACAGAGACAGAGACAGGCAGAGGCAGGGACAGACAAAGACAGAGACAGGCAGGGACAGAATAAGTCAGAGACACAGACAGAGACAGAGACAGAGACAGAGACAGTGGCAGACAGAGACAGAGACAGACAGAGACACACAGAGACAGAGACTACGACAGACAGAGACAGAGACAGAGACAGAGACAGAGACAGAGGCAGAGGCAGAGGCAGAGACAGAGGCAGAGACAGATACAGAGACAGAAACGGACAGAGATAGAGACAGAGCCAGAGACAGAGCCAGAGACAGAGGCAGAGACAGAGACAGAGACAGAGACAGAGACAGAGACAGAGACAGAAACGGACACACATAGAGACAGAGACAGGGGCAGAGACAGAGACAGAGACAGAGACAGAAACGGACAGAGGCAGAGGCAGAGACAGAGGCAGAGACAGAGACAGAGACAGGCAGACGCAGACAGAGACAGAGACAGAGACAGAGACAGAGACAGAGACAGAGACAGAGGCAGAGACAGAGACAGAGACAGAGGCAGACACAGAGACAGAGGCAGAGACAGAGACATGCAGAGACAGACAGAGACAGACAGAGATAGACAGAGACACACACAGACAGAGACAGGCAGAGTCAGAGACAGCGACAGACAGAGACAGAGACAGAGACAGAGACCGACAGGGACATAGACATACAGAGACAGAGACAGACAGAGACAGAGACAGGCAGAGGCAGGGACAGACAAAGACAGAGACAGGCAGGGACAGAATAAGTCAGAGACACAGACAGAGACAGAGACAGAGACAGAGACAGTGCCAGACAGAGACAGAGACAGACAGAGACAAACAGAGACAGAGACTACGACAGACAGAGACAGAGACAGAGACAGAGACAGAGACAGAGGCAGAGGCAGAGACAGAGACAGAGGCAGAGACAGATACAGAGACAGAAACGGACAGAGATAGAGACAGAGCCAGAGACAGAGCCAGAGACAGAGGCAGAGACAGAGACAGAGACAGAGACAGAGACAGAGACAGAGACAGAAACGGACACACATAGAGACAGAGACAGGGGCAGAGACAGAGACAGAGACAGAGACAGAAGCGGACAGAGGCAGAGGCAGAGACAGAGGCAGAGACAGAGACAGAGACAGGCAGACGCAGACAGAGACAGAGACAGAGACGGAGTCAGTCAGAGACAGAGACAGAGAAAGAAATGACAGTGACACACAGAGACAGACAGAGACACACAGAGACAGAGACAGGCAGAGGCAGAGACAGCGACAGACAGAGACAGAGACAGAGACAGAGACAGAGACAGAGAGATAGACAGAGACAGACACATAGACAGAGAGAGGGACAGAGAGAGACAGAGAAAGACAGAGACATAGACAGACAGAGGCAGAGACAGAGACAGAGACAGAGACAGAGACAGAGACAGAGACAGAGACAGAGACAGCGACAGAGACAGAGACAGAGACAGCGACAGAGACAGGGACAGAGTCAGAGACAGAGACAGAGACAGAGACCGACAGGGACATAAACAGACAGAGACAGAGACAGGCAGAGACAGGGACAGACAAAGACAGAGACTGACAGGGACAGAGTCAGTCACAGACACAGACAGAGACAGAGACAGAGACGGAGGCAGACAGAGACAGAGGCAGAGACAGAGCCAGAGGCAGAGGCAGAGGCAGAGACAGAGACAGAGACAGAGACAGAGACAGAGACAGAGACAGAGACAAAGACAGAGACAGACAGAGACAGAGACAGGCAGACGCAGACAGAGGCAGAGACAGACAGAGACAGAGACAGAGACGGAGTCAGTCAGAGACAGAGATAGAGACTGAGACACAGACCGACAAAAACAGACAGAGACAGACAGAGACAGAGACAGGCAGAGGCAGGGACAGACAAAGACAGAGACAGGCAGGGACAGAATCAGTCAGAGACACAGACAGAGACAGAGACAGAGACAGTGGCAGACAGAGACAGAGACAGACAGAGACACACAGAGACAGAGACAACGACAGACAGAGACAGAGACAGAGACAGAGACAGAGACAGAGGCAGAGACAGAGACAGAGGCAGAGACAGATACAGAGACAGAAACGGACAGAGATAGAGACAGAGCCAGAGACAGAGACAGAGACAGAGACAGAGGCAGAGACAGAGACAGAGACAGAGACAGAGGCAGAGACAGAGGCAGAGACAGAGACAGAGGCAGGCAGACGCAGACAGAGACAGAGACAGAGACGGAGTCAGTCAGAGACAGAGACAGAGAAAGAAATGACAGTGACACACAGAGACAGACAGAGACACACAGAGACAGAGACAGCGACAGACTGAGACAGAGACAGAGACAGAGACAGAGACAGAGACAGAGACAGAGACAGAGACAGAGACAGAGACAGAGGCAGAGACAGAGACAGAGACAGAGACAGACACAGAGACAGAGATAGAGACAGAGACAGACAGAGACAGACAGAGACAGACAGAGACAGAGACATGCAGAGACAGACAGAGACAGACAGAGATAGACAGAGACACACACAGACAGAGACAGGCAGAGGCAGAGACAGCGATAGACAGAGACAGAGACAGAGACAGAGACAGAGAGAGAGACAGAGACCGACACATAGACAGAGAGAGGGACAGACAGAGACAGTCGCAGACAGAGGCAGACAGAGACATAGACAGATACAGACAGAGACAGGCAGAGACAGAGACAAGGACAGAGACAGAGACAGAGACAGAGACAGAGACAGAGACAGAGACAGAGACAGAGACAGAGACAGAGACAGAGACAGAGACAGAGACAGAGACAGAGACATAGACAGAGACAGAGACAGAGGCAGAGACAGAGCCAGAGGCAGAGGCAGAGGCAGAGACAGAGACAGAGACAGAGACAGAGACAGAGACAGAGACAGACACAGAGACAGAGACAGAGACAGAGACAGAGACAGAGACAGAGACAGAGACAGAGACAGAGACAGAAACAGAGACAGAAACGGACACACATAGAGACAGAGACAGGGGCAGAGACAGAGACAGAGACAGAGACAGAAACGGACAGAGGCAGAGGCAGAAACAGAGGCAGAGACAGAGACAGAGACAGGCAGACGCAGACAGAGACAGAGACAGAGACGGAGTCAGTCAGAGACAGAGACAGAGAAAGAAATGACAGTGACACACAGAGACAGACAGAGACACACAGAGTAGAGACAGGCAGAGGCAGAGACAGCGACAGACAGAGACAGAGACAGAGACAGAGACAGAGAGATAGACAGAGACAGACACATAGACAGAGAGAGGGACAGACAGAGACAGAGAAAGACAGAGACATAGACAGACAGAGGCAGAGACAGAGACAGAGACAGAGACAGAGACAGAGACAGAGACAGAGACAGAGACAGAGACAGCGACAGAGACAGAGACAGAGACAGAGACAGAGACAGAGACAGCGACAGAGACAGGGACAGAGTCAGAGACAGAGACAGAGACAGAGACCGACAGGGACATAGACATACAGAGACAGACAGAGACAGAGACAGGCAGAGGCAGGGACAGACAAAGACAGAGACAGGCAGGGACAGAATAAGTCAGAGACACAGACAGAGACAGAGACAGAGACAGAGACAGTGGCAGACAGAGACAGAGACAGACAGAGACACACAGAGACAGAGACTACGACAGACAGAGACAGAGACAGAGACAGAGACAGAGACAGAGGCAGAGGCAGAGGCAGAGACAGAGGCAGAGACAGATACAGAGACAGAAACGGACAGAGATAGAGACAGAGCCAGAGACAGAGCCAGAGACAGAGGCAGAGACAGAGACAGAGACAGAGACAGAGACAGAGACAGAGACAGAAACGGACACACATAGAGACAGAGACAGGGGCAGAGACAGAGACAGAGACAGAGACAGAAACGGACAGAGGCAGAGGCAGAGACAGAGGCAGAGACAGAGACAGAGACAGGCAGACGCAGACAGAGACAGAGACAGAGACGGAGTCAGTCAGAGACAGAGACAGAGAAAGAAATGACAGTGACACACAGAGACAGACAGAGACACACAGAGACAGAGACAGGCAGAGGCAGAGACAGCGACAGACAGAGACAGAGACAGAGACAGAGACAGAGAGATAGACAGAGACAGACACATAGACAGAGAGAGGGACAGACAGAGACAGAGAAAGACAGAGACATAGACAGACAGAGGCAGAGACAGAGACAGAGACAGAGACAGAGACAGAGACAGAGACAGAGACAGCGACAGAGACAGAGACAGAGACAGCGACAGAGACAGGGACAGAGTCAGAGACAGAGACAGAGACAGAGACCGACAGGGACATAAACAGACAGAGACAGAGACAGGCAGAGACAGGGACAGACAAAGACAGAGACTGACAGGGACAGAGTCAGTCACAGACACAGACAGAGACAGAGACAGAGACGGAGGCAGACAGAGACAGAGGCAGAGACAGAGCCAGAGGCAGAGGCAGAGGCAGAGACAGAGACAGAGACAGAGACAGAGACAGAGACAGAGACAGAGACAAAGACAGAGACAGACAGAGACAGAGACAGGCAGACGCAGACAGAGGCAGAGACAGACAGAGACAGAGACAGAGACGGAGTCAGTCAGAGACAGAGATAGAGACTGGGACACAGACCGACAAAAACAGACAGAGACAGACAGAGACAGAGACAGGCAGAGGCAGGGACAGACAAAGACAGAGACAGGCAGGGACAGAATCAGTCAGAGACACAGACAGAGACAGAGACAGAGACAGTGGCAGACAGAGACAGAGACAGACAGAGACACACAGAGACAGAGACAACGACAGACAGAGACAGAGACAGAGACAGAGACAGAGACAGAGGCAGAGACAGAGACAGAGGCAGAGACAGATACAGAGACAGAAACGGACAGAGATAGAGACAGAGCCAGAGACAGAGACAGAGACAGAGGCAGAGACAGAGACAGAGACAGAGACAGAGGCAGAGACAGAGGCAGAGACAGAGACAGAGGCAGGCAGACGCAGACAGAGACAGAGACAGAGACGGAGTCAGTCAGAGACAGAGACAGAGAAAGAAATGACAGTGACACACAGAGACAGACAGAGACACACAGAGACAGAGACAGCGACAGACTGAGACAGAGACAGAGACAGAGACAGAGACAGAGACAGAGGCAGAGACAGAGACAGAGACAGAGACAGACACAGAGACAGAGATAGAGACAGAGACAGACAGAGACAGACAGAGACAGACAGAGACAGACAGAGACAGAGACATGCAGAGACAGACAGAGACAGACAGAGATAGACAGAGACACACACAGACAGAGACAGGCAGAGGCAGAGACAGCGATAGACAGAGACAGAGACAGAGACAGAGACAGAGAGAGAGACAGAGACCGACACATAGACAGAGAGAGGGACAGACAGAGACAGAGAAAGACAGAGACATAGACAGACAGAGGCAGAGACAGAGACAGAGACAGAGACAGAGACAGAGACAGAGACAGCGACAGAGACAGAGACAGAGACAGAGACAGCGACAGAGACAGCGACAGAGTCAGAGACAGAGACAGAGACAGAGACCGACAGGGACATAGACAGACAGAGACAGAGACAGGCAGAGACAGAGACAGGCAGCGACAGGGACAGACAAAGACAGAGACAGACAGGGACAGAGTCAGTCACAGACACAGACAGAGACAGAGACAGAGACGGAGGCAGACAGAGACAGAGGCAGAGACAGAGACAGAGACAGAGGCAGAGACAGATACAGAGACAGAAACGGACAGAGATAGAGACAGAGACAGAGACAGAGACAGAGACAGAAACGGACAGAGGCAGAGGCAGAGGCAGAGGCAGAGGCAGAGACAGAGACAGAGACAGAAACGGACAGAGGCAGAGGCAGAGACAGAGACAGAGGCAGAGACAGAGGCAAAGACAGAGACAGAGACAGGCAGACGCAGACAGAGACAGAGACAGAGACGGAGTCAGTCAGAGACAGAGGCATAGACAGAAATGACAGTGACACACAGAGACAGACAGAGACCGAGACAGACAGAGACAGAGACTAACAGCGACAGAGTCAGTCAGAGACTGAGGCAGAGACAGAGTCAGACAGAGACAGAGACAGAGACTGAGACAGAGACCGACAGCGACAGACAGAGACAGAGACACACAGAGACACACACAGACAGAGACAGACAGAGACAGAGACAGCGACAGACAGAGGCAGATACAGGCAGTGGCAGAGACAGTGACAGAGACAGGGACAGAGACAGAGACTGAGACAGAGACAGAGACAGAGACAGAGAAAGAGACAGAGACAGAGACAGAGACAGAGACAGAGACAGAGACAGAGACAAGGACAGAGACGGAGACAGAGACAGAGACAGAGACAGAGACAGAGACAGAGACAGAGACAGAGACAGAGACAGAGACAGAGGCAGAGACAGAAGCAGAGACAGGGACAGAGACAGAGACAGAGACAGAGACAGACAGAGACAGACACAGACAGAGACAGACACAGACAGAGACAGGCAGCGACAGGGACAGACAAAGACAGAGACAGACAGGGACAGAGTCAGTCACAGACACAGACAGAGACAGAGACAGAGACAGAGGCAGACAGAGACAGAGGCAGAGACAGAGACAGAGACAGAGGCAGAGACAGATACAGAGACAGAAACGGACAGAGATAGAGACAGAGACAGAGACAGAGACAGAGACAGAAACGGACAGAGGCAGAGGCAGAGGCAGAGGCAGAGACAGAGACAGAGACAGAAACGGACAGAGGCAGAGGCAGAGACACAGACAGAGGCAGAGACAGAGGCAAAGACAGAGACAGAGACAGGCAGACGCAGACAGAGACGGAGTCAGTCAGAGACAGAGGCATAGACAGAAATGACAGTGACACACAGAGACAGACAGAGACAGAGACAGACAGAGACAGAGACTAACAGCGACAGAGTCAGTCAGAGACTGAGGCAGAGACAGAGTCAGACAGAGACAGAGACAGAGACTGAGACAGAGACCGACAGCGACAGACAGAGACAGAGACACACAGAGACACACACAGACAGAGACAGACAGAGACAGAGACAGCGACAGACAGAGGCAGATACAGGCAGTGGCAGAGACAGTGACAGAGACAGGGACAGAGACAGAGACTGAGACAGAGACAGAGACAGAGAAAGAGACAGAGACAGAGACAGAGACAGAGACAGAGACAGAGACAGAGACAGAGACAGAGACAAGGACAGAGACGGAGACAGAGACAGAGACAGAGACAGAGACAGAGACAGAGACAGAGACAGAGACAGAGACAGAGACAGAGTCAGAGACAGAGGCAGAGACAGAAGCAGAGACAGGGACAGAGACAGAAACAGAGACAGAGACAGACAGAGACAGACACAGACAGAGACAGGCAGAGGCAGAGACAGCGACAGACAGAGACAGAGACAGAGACAGAGACAGAGAGAGAGACAGAGACAGACACATAGACAGAGAGAGGGACAGATAGAGACAGAGAAAGACAGAGACATAGACAGACAGAGGCAGAGACAGAGACAGAGGCAGATACAGGCAGTGACAGAGACAGTGACAGAGACAGGGACAGAGACAGAGACTGAGACAGAGACAGAGACAGAGACAGAGACAGAGACAGAGACAGCGACAGACAGAGACAGAGACAGAGACAGAGAGAGATACAGAGACAGACACATACACAGAGAGAGCGACAGTCAGAGACAGAGAAGGACAGAGACATAGACAGACAGAGGCAGAGACAGAGACAGAGACAGAGACAGAGACAGAGACAGAGACAGAGACAGAGACAGCGACAGAGACAGAGACAGAGACAGAGACAGCGACAGAGACAGGGACAGAGTCAGAGACAGAGACAGAGACAGAGACCAACAGGGACATAGACAGACAGAGACAGAGACAGACAGGGACAGAGACAGGCAGAGACAGGGACAGACAAAGACAGAGACAGACAGGGACAGAGTCAGTCACAGACACAGACAGAGACAGA
>NC_134995.1:1095000-1100000 GCF_050947335.1 Megachile rotundata
ACAGAGACAGGCAGATGCAGAGACAGCGACAGACAGAGACAGAGACAGAGACAGAGACAGAGAGAGAGACAGAGACAGACACATAGACAGAGAGAGGGACAGATAGAGACAGAGAAAGACAGAGACATAGACAGACAGAGGCAGAGACAGAGACAGAGGCAGATACAGGCAGTGACAGAGACAGTGACAGAGACAGGGACAGAGACAGAGACTGAGACAGAGACAGAGACAGAGACAGAGACAGAGACAGAGACAGCGACAGACAGAGACAGAGACAGAGACAGAGAGAGATACAGAGACAGACACATACACAGAGAGAGCGACAGTCAGAGACAGAGAAGGACAGAGACATAGACAGACAGAGGCAGAGACAGAGACAGAGACAGAGACAGAGACAGAGACAGAGACAGAGACAGAGACAGCGACAGAGACAGAGACAGAGACAGAGACAGCGACAGAGACAGGGACAGAGTCAGAGACAGAGACAGAGACAGAGACCAACAGGGACATAGACAGACAGAGACAGAGACAGACAGGGACAGAGACAGGCAGAGACAGGGACAGACAAAGACAGAGACAGACAGGGACAGAGTCAGTCACAGACACAGACAGAGACAGAGACAGAGACGGAGGCAGACAGAGGCAGAGACAGACAGTGACACACAGAGACAGAGACAGCGACAGACAGGGACAGAGACAGAGACAGAGACAGAGACAGAGACAGAGACAGAGACAGAGGCAGAGACAGAGACAGAGACAGAGACAGATACAGAGACAGAAACGGACAGAGATAGAGACAGAGACAGAGACAGAGACAGAGACAGAAACGGACAGAAGCAGAGGCAGAGGCAGAGACAGAGACAGAGACAGAGGCAGAGACAGAGACAGAGACAGAGACAGAGACAGAGACAGAGACAGAGACAGACAGAGACAGAGACTGAGACAGAGACCGACAGCGACAGACAGAGACAGAGACACACAGAGACAGAGACTGAGACAGAGACCGACAGCGACAGACAGAGACAGGGACACACAGAGACACACACAGACAGAGACAGATACAGGCAGTGACAGAGACAGAGACAGAGACAGGGACAGAGACAGAGACTGAGACAGAGACAGAGACAGAGACAGAGACATGCAGAGACAGACAGAGACAGACAGAGATAGACAGAGACACACACAGACAGAGACAGGCAAGGGCAGAGACAGCGATAGACAGAGACAGAGACAGAGACAGAGACAGCGACAGAGACAGAGACAGAGACAGAGACAGCGACAGAGACAGCGACAGAGTCAGAGACAGAGACAGAGACAGAGACCGACAGGGACATAGACAGACAGAGACAGAGACAGGCAGAGACAGAGACAGGCAGCGACAGGGACAGACAAAGACAGAGACAGACAGGGACAGAGTCAGTCACAGACACAGACAGAGACAGAGACAGAGACAGAGGCAGACAGAGACAGAGGCAGAGACAGAGACAGAGACAGAGGCAGAGACAGATACAGAGACAGAAACGGACAGAGATAGAGACAGAGACAGAGACAGAGACAGAGACAGAAACGGACAGAGGCAGAGGCAGAGGCAGAGGCAGAGACAGAGACAGAGACAGAAACGGACAGAGGCAGAGGCAGAGACACAGACAGAGGCAGAGACAGAGGCAAAGACAGAGACAGAGACAGGCAGACGCAGACAGAGACGGAGTCAGTCAGAGACAGAGGCATAGACAGAAATGACAGTGACACACAGAGACAGACAGAGACAGAGACAGACAGAGACAGAGACTAACAGCGACAGAGTCAGTCAGAGACTGAGGCAGAGACAGAGTCAGACAGAGACAGAGACAGAGACTGAGACAGAGACCGACAGCGACAGACAGAGACAGAGACACACAGAGACACACACAGACAGAGACAGACAGAGACAGAGACAGCGACAGACAGAGGCAGATACAGGCAGTGGCAGAGACAGTGACAGAGACAGGGACAGAGACAGAGACTGAGACAGAGACAGAGACAGAGAAAGAGACAGAGACAGAGACAGAGACAGAGACAGAGACAGAGACAGAGACAAGGACAGAGACGGAGACAGAGACAGAGACAGAGACAGAGACAGAGACAGAGACAGAGACAGAGACAGAGACAGAGACAGAGTCAGAGACAGAGGCAGAGACAGAAGCAGAGACAGGGACAGAGACAGAGACAGAGACAGAGACAGACAGAGACAGACACAGACAGAGACAGGCAGAGGCAGAGACAGCGACAGACAGAGACAGAGACAGAGACAGAGACAGAGAGAGAGACAGAGACAGACACATAGACAGAGAGAGGGACAGATAGAGACAGAGAAAGACAGAGACATAGACAGACAGAGGCAGAGACAGAGACAGAGGCAGATACAGGCAGTGACAGAGACAGTGACAGAGACAGGGACAGAGACAGAGACTGAGACAGAGACAGAGACAGAGACAGAGACAGAGACAGAGACAGCGACAGACAGAGACAGAGACAGAGACAGAGAGAGATACAGAGACAGACACATACACAGAGAGAGCGACAGTCAGAGACAGAGAAGGACAGAGACATAGACAGACAGAGGCAGAGACAGAGACAGAGACAGAGACAGAGACAGAGACAGAGACAGAGACAGAGACAGCGACAGAGACAGAGACAGAGACAGAGACAGCGACAGAGACAGGGACAGAGTCAGAGACAGAGACAGAGACAGAGACCAACAGGGACATAGACAGACAGAGACAGAGACAGACAGGGACAGAGACAGGCAGAGACAGGGACAGACAAAGACAGAGACAGACAGGGACAGAGTCAGTCACAGACACAGACAGAGACAGAGACAGAGACGGAGGCAGACAGAGGCAGAGACAGACAGTGACACACAGAGACAGAGACAGCGACAGACAGGGACAGAGACAGAGACAGAGACAGAGACAGAGACAGAGACAGAGACAGAGGCAGAGACAGAGACAGAGACAGAGACAGATACAGAGACAGAAACGGACAGAGATAGAGACAGAGACAGAGACAGAGACAGAGACAGAAACGGACAGAAGCAGAGGCAGAGGCAGAGACAGAGACAGAGACAGAGGCAGAGACAGAGACAGAGACAGAGACAGAGACAGAGACAGAGACAGAGACAGACAGAGACAGAGACTGAGACAGAGACCGACAGCGACAGACAGAGACAGAGACACACAGAGACAGAGACTGAGACAGAGACCGACAGCGACAGACAGAGACAGAGACACACAGAGACACACACAGACAGAGACAGATACAGGCAGTGACAGAGACAGAGACAGAGACAGGGACAGAGACAGAGACTGAGACAGAGACAGAGACAGAGACAGAGACATGCAGAGACAGACAGAGACAGACAGAGATAGACAGAGACACACACAGACAGAGACAGGCAGAGGCAGAGACAGCGATAGACAGAGACAGAGACAGAGACAGAGACAGAGAGAGAGACAGAGACCGACACATAGACAGAGAGAGGGACAGACAGAGACAGAGAAAGACAGAGACATAGACAGACAGAGGCAGAGACAGAGACAGAGACAGAGACAGAGACAGAGACAGAGACAGAGACAGCGACAGAGACAGAGACAGAGACAGAGACAACGACAGAGACAGCGACAGAGTCAGAGACAGAGACAGAGACAGAGACCGACAGGGACATAGACAGACAGAGACAGAGACAGGCAGAGACAGAGACAGGCAGCGACAGGAACAGACAAAGACAGAGACAGACAGGGACAGAGTCAGTCACAGACACAGACAGAGACAGAGACAGAGACAGAGGCAGACAGAGACAGAGGCAGAGACAGAGACAGAGACAGAGGCAGAGACAGATACAGAGACAGAAACGGACAGAGATAGAGACAGAGACAGAGACAGAGACAGAGACAGAAACGGACAGAGGCAGAGGCAGAGGCAGAGGCAGAGACAGAGACAGAGACAGAAACGGACAGAGGCAGAGGCAGAGACACAGACAGAGGCAGAGACAGAGGCAAAGACAGAGACAGAGACAGGCAGACGCAGACAGAGACGGAGTCAGTCAGAGACAGAGGCATAGACAGAAATGACAGTGACACACAGAGACAGACAGAGACAGAGACAGACAGAGACAGAGACTAACAGCGACAGAGTCAGTCAGAGACTGAGGCAGAGACAGAGTCAGACAGAGACAGAGACAGAGACTGAGACAGAGACCGACAGCGACAGACAGAGACAGAGACACACAGAGACACACACAGACAGAGACAGACAGAGACAGAGACAGCGACAGACAGAGGCAGATACAGGCAGTGGCAGAGACAGTGACAGAGACAGGGACAGAGACAGAGACTGAGACAGAGACAGAGACAGAGAAAGAGACAGAGACAGAGACAGAGACAGAGACAGAGACAGAGACAGAGACAGAGACAAGGACAGAGACGGAGACAGAGACAGAGACAGAGACAGAGACAGAGACAGAGACAGAGACAGAGACAGAGACAGAGACAGAGTCAGAGACAGAGGCAGAGACAGAAGCAGAGACAGGGACAGAGACAGAGACAGAGACAGAGACAGACAGAGACAGACACAGACAGAGACAGAGAGAGAGACAGAGACAGACACATAGACAGAGAGAGGGACAGATAGAGACAGAGAAAGACAGAGACATAGACAGACAGAGGCAGAGACAGAGACAGAGGCAGATACAGGCAGTGACAGAGACAGTGACAGAGACAGGGACAGAGACAGAGACTGAGACAGAGACAGAGACAGAGACAGAGACAGAGACAGAGACAGCGACAGACAGAGACAGAGACAGAGACAGAGACAGAGAGAGATACAGAGACAGACACATACACAGAGAGAGCGACAGTCAGAGACAGAGAAGGACAGAGACATAGACAGACAGAGGCAGAGACAGAGACAGAGACAGAGACAGAGACAGAGACAGAGACAGAGACAGAGACAGCGACAGAGAC
>NC_134995.1:1110000-1112500 GCF_050947335.1 Megachile rotundata
AGAGGCAGAGGCAGAGACACAGACAGAGGCAGAGACAGAGGCAAAGACAGAGACAGAGACAGGCAGACGCAGACAGAGACGGAGTCAGTCAGAGACAGAGGCATAGACAGAAATGACAGTGACACACAGAGACAGACAGAGACAGAGACAGACAGAGACAGAGACTAACAGCGACAGAGTCAGTCAGAGACTGAGGCAGAGACAGAGTCAGACAGAGACAGAGACAGAGACTGAGACAGAGACCGACAGCGACAGACAGAGACAGAGACACACAGAGACACACACAGACAGAGACAGACAGAGACAGAGACAGCGACAGACAGAGGCAGATACAGGCAGTGGCAGAGACAGTGACAGAGACAGGGACAGAGACAGAGACTGAGACAGAGACAGAGACAGAGAAAGAGACAGAGACAGAGACAGAGACAGAGACAGAGACAGAGACAGAGACAAGGACAGAGACGGAGACAGAGACAGAGACAGAGACAGAGACAGAGACAGAGACAGAGACAGAGACAGAGACAGAGACAGAGTCAGAGACAGAGGCAGAGACAGAAGCAGAGACAGGGACAGAGACAGAGACAGAGACAGAGACAGACAGAGACAGACACAGACAGAGACAGGCAGAGGCAGAGACAGCGACAGACAGAGACAGAGACAGAGACAGAGACAGAGAGAGAGACAGAGACAGACACATAGACAGAGAGAGGGACAGATAGAGACAGAGAAAGACAGAGACATAGACAGACAGAGGCAGAGACAGAGACAGAGGCAGATACAGGCAGTGACAGAGACAGTGACAGAGACAGGGACAGAGACAGAGACTGAGACAGAGACAGAGACAGAGACAGAGACAGAGACAGAGACAGCGACAGACAGAGACAGAGACAGAGACAGAGAGAGATACAGAGACAGACACATACACAGAGAGAGCGACAGTCAGAGACAGAGAAGGACAGAGACATAGACAGACAGAGGCAGAGACAGAGACAGAGACAGAGACAGAGACAGAGACAGAGACAGAGACAGAGACAGCGACAGAGACAGAGACAGAGACAGAGACAGCGACAGAGACAGGGACAGAGTCAGAGACAGAGACAGAGACAGAGACCAACAGGGACATAGACAGACAGAGACAGAGACAGACAGGGACAGAGACAGGCAGAGACAGGGACAGACAAAGACAGAGACAGACAGGGACAGAGTCAGTCACAGACACAGACAGAGACAGAGACAGAGACGGAGGCAGACAGAGGCAGAGACAGACAGTGACACACAGAGACAGAGACAGCGACAGACAGGGACAGAGACAGAGACAGAGACAGAGACAGAGACAGAGACAGAGACAGAGGCAGAGACAGAGACAGAGACAGAGACAGATACAGAGACAGAAACGGACAGAGATAGAGACAGAGACAGAGACAGAGACAGAGACAGAAACGGACAGAAGCAGAGGCAGAGGCAGAGACAGAGACAGAGACAGAGGCAGAGACAGAGACAGAGACAGAGACAGAGACAGAGACAGAGACAGAGACAGACAGAGACAGAGACATGCAGAGACAGACAGAGACAGACAGAGATAGACAGAGACACACACAGACAGAGACAGGCAGAGGCAGAGACAGCGATAGACAGAGACAGAGACAGAGACAGAGACAGAGAGAGAGACAGAGACCGACACATAGACAGAGAGAGGGACAGACAGAGACAGAGAAAGACAGAGACATAGACAGACAGAGGCAGAGACAGAGACAGAGACAGAGACAGAGACAGAGACAGAGACAGAGACAGCGACAGAGACAGAGACAGAGACAGAGACAACGACAGAGACAGCGACAGAGTCAGAGACAGAGACAGAGACAGAGACCGACAGGGACATAGACAGACAGAGACAGAGACAGGCAGAGACAGAGACAGGCAGCGACAGGGACAGACAAAGACAGAGACAGACAGGGACAGAGTCAGTCACAGACACAGACAGAGACAGAGACAGAGACAGAGGCAGACAGAGACAGAGGCAGAGACAGAGACAGAGACAGAGGCAGAGACAGATACAGAGACAGAAACGGACAGAGATAGAGACAGAGACAGAGACAGAGACAGAGACAGAAACGGACAGAGGCAGAGGCAGAGGCAGAGGCAGAGACAGAGACAGAGACAGAAACGGACAGAGGCAGAGGCAGAGACACAGACAGAGGCAGAGACAGAGGCAAAGACAGAGACAGAGACAGGCAGACGCAGACAGAGACGGAGTCAGTCAGAGACAGAGGCATAGACAGAAATGACAGTGACACACAGAGACAGACAGAGACAGAGACAGACAGAGACAGAGACTAACAGCGACAGAGTCAGTCAGAGACTGAGGCAGAGACAGAGTCAGACAGAGACAGAGACAGAGACTGAGACAGAGACCGACAGCGACAGACAGAGACAGAGACACACAGAGACACACACAGACAGAGACAGACAGAGACAGAGACAGCGACAGACAGAGGCAGAT
>NC_134995.1:1205000-1207500 GCF_050947335.1 Megachile rotundata
AGAGACAGAGACTAACAGCGACAGAGTCAGTCAGAGACTGAGGCAGAGACAGAGTCAGACAGAGACAGAGACAGAGACTGAGACAGAGACCGACAGCGACAGACAGAGACAGAGACACACAGAGACACACACAGACAGAGACAGACAGAGACAGAGACAGCGACAGACAGAGGCAGATACAGGCAGTGGCAGAGACAGTGACAGAGACAGGGACAGAGACAGAGACTGAGACAGAGACAGAGACAGAGAAAGAGACAGAGACAGAGACAGAGACAGAGACAGAGACAGAGACAGAGACAGAGACAAGGACAGAGACGGAGACAGAGACCGAGACAGAGACAGAGACAGAGACAGAGACAGAGACAGAGACAGAGACAGAGACAGAGACAGAGTCAGAGACAGAGGCAGAGACAGAAGCAGAGACAGGGACAGAGACAGAGACAGAGACAGAGACAGACAGAGACAGACACAGACAGAGACAGGCAGAGGCAGAGACAGCGACAGACAGAGACAGAGACAGAGACAGAGACAGAGAGAGAGACAGAGACAGACACATAGACAGAGAGAGGGACAGATAGAGACAGAGAAAGACAGAGACATAGACAGACAGAGGCAGAGACAGAGACAGAGGCAGATACAGGCAGTGACAGAGACAGTGACAGAGACAGGGACAGAGACAGAGACTGAGACAGAGACAGAGACAGAGACAGAGACAGAGACAGAGACAGCGACAGACAGAGACAGAGACAGAGACAGAGAGAGATACAGAGACAGACACATACACAGAGAGAGCGACAGTCAGAGACAGAGAAGGACAGAGACATAGACAGACAGAGGCAGAGACAGAGACAGAGACAGAGACAGAGACAGAGACAGAGACAGAGACAGAGACAGAGACACAGACAGCGACAGAGACAGAGACAGAGACAGAGACAGCGACAGAGACAGGGACAGAGTCAGAGACAGAGACAGAGACAGAGACCAACAGGGACATAGACAGACAGAGACAGAGACAGACAGGGACAGAGACAGGCAGAGACAGGGACAGACAAAGACAGAGACAGACAGGGACAGAGTCAGTCACAGACACAGACAGAGACAGAGACAGAGACGGAGGCAGACAGAGGCAGAGACAGACAGTGACACACAGAGACAGAGACAGCGACAGACAGGGACAGAGACAGAGACAGAGACAGAGACAGAGACAGAGACAGAGACAGAGGCAGAGACAGAGACAGAGACAGAGACAGATACAGAGACAGAAACGGACAGAGATAGAGACAGAGACAGAGACAGAGACAGAGACAGAAACGGACAGAAGCAGAGGCAGAGGCAGAGACAGAGACAGAGACAGAGGCAGAGACAGAGACAGAGACAGAGACAGAGACAGAGACAGAGACAGAGACAGACAGAGACAGAGACTGAGACAGAGACCGACAGCGACAGACAGAGACAGAGACACACAGAGACAGAGACTGAGACAGAGACCGACAGCGACAGACAGAGACAGAGACACACAGAGACACACACAGACAGAGACAGATACAGGCAGTGACAGAGACAGAGACAGAGACAGGGACAGAGACAGAGACTGAGACAGAGACAGAGACAGAGACAGAGACATGCAGAGACAGACAGAGACAGACAGAGATAGACAGAGACACACACAGACAGAGACAGGCAGAGGCAGAGACAGCGATAGACAGAGACAGAGACAGAGACAGAGACAGAGAGAGAGACAGAGACCGACACATAGACAGAGAGAGGGACAGACAGAGACAGAGAAAGACAGAGACATAGACAGACAGAGGCAGAGACAGAGACAGAGACAGAGACAGAGACAGAGACAGAGACAGAGACAGAGACAGCGACAGAGACAGAGACAGAGACAGAGACAGCGACAGAGACAGCGACAGAGTCAGAGACAGAGACAGAGACAGAGACCGACAGGGACATAGACAGACAGAGACAGAGACAGGCAGAGACAGAGACAGGCAGCGACAGGGACAGACAAAGACAGAGACAGACAGGGACAGAGTCAGTCACAGACACAAACAGAGACAGAGACAGAGACAGAGGCAGACAGAGACAGAGGCAGAGACAGAGACAGAGACAGAGGCAGAGACAGATACAGAGACAGAAACGGACAGAGATAGAGACAGAGACAGAGACAGAGACAGAGACAGAAACGGACAGAGGCAGAGGCAGAGGCAGAGGCAGAGACAGAGACAGAGACAGAAACGGACAGAGGCAGAGGCAGAGACACAGACAGAGGCAGAGACAGAGGCAAAGACAGAGACAGAGACAGGCAGACGCAGACAGAGACGGAGTCAGTCAGAGACAGAGGCATAGACAGAAATGACAGTGACACACAGAGACAGACAGAGACAGAGACAGACAGAGACAGAGACTAACAGCGACAGAGTCAGTCAGAGACTGAGGCAGAGACAGAGTCAGACAGAGACAGAGACAGAGACTGAGACAGAGACCGACAGCGACA
>NC_134995.1:1287500-1292500 GCF_050947335.1 Megachile rotundata
AGACAGAGACAGAGACAGAGACAGAGACAGAGACAGAGACAGAGACAGAGACAGAGGCACAGACAGAGACAGAGACAGAAACGGACAGAGGCAGAGGCAGAGACAGAGACAGAGACAGAGGAAGAGACAGAGGCAGAGACAGAGACAGAGACAGGCAGACGCAGACAGAGGCAGAGACAGAGACGGAGTCAGTCAGAGACAGAGACAGAGGCAGAAATGACAGTGACACATAGAGACAGACAGAGACAGAGACTGAGACAGAGACCGACAGCGACAGACAGAGACAGAGACACACAGAGACACACACAGACAGAGACAGACAGAGACAGAGACAGCGACAGACGGAGACAGATACAGGCAGTGACAGAGACAGAGACAGAGACAGGGACAGAGACAGAGACTGAGACAGAGACAGAGACAGAGACAGAGACAGAGACAGAGACGGAGACGGAGACGGAGACGGAGACGGAGACGGAGACGGAGACGGAGACGGAGACGGAGACGGAGACGGAGACGGAGACGGAGACGGAGACGGAGACGGAGACGGAGACAGAGACAGAGACAGAGTCAGAGACAGAGACAGAGACAGACACAGAAACAGAGACAGGGACAGAGACAGAGACAGAGACAGAGACAGACAGAGGCAGACAGAGACAGACAGAGACAGAGACATGCAGAGACAGACAGAGACAGACAGAGATAGACAGAGACACACACAGACAGAGACAGGCAGAGACAGAGACAGCGACAGACAGAGACAGAGACAGAGACAGAGACCGACAGGGACATAGACATACAGAGACAGAGACAGACAGAGACAGAGACAGGCAGAGGCAGGGACAGACAAAGACAGAGACAGGCAGGGACAGAATAAGTCAGAGACACAGACAGAGACAGAGACAGAGACAGAGACAGTGGCAGACAGAGACAGAGACAGACAGAGACACACAGAGACAGAGACAACGACAGACAGAGACAGAGACAGAGACAGAGACAGAGGCAGAGGCAGAGACAGAGACAGAGGCAGAGACAGATACAGAGACAGAAACGGACAGAGATAGAGACAGAGCCAGAGACAGAGCCAGAGACAGAGGCAGAGACAGAGACAGAGACAGAGACAGAGACAGAGACAGAGACAGAAACGGACACACATAGAGACAGAGACAGGGGCAGAGACAGAGACAGAGACAGAGACAGAGGCAGAGACAGAGACAGAGACAGCGACAGAGACAGGGACAGGGACAGAGTCAGAGACAGAGACAGAGACAGACAGAGACAGACAGAGACAGACGGAGACAGACAGAGACAGACAGAGACAGACAGAGACAGACAGAGACAGACAGAGACAGACAGAGACAGAGACAGGCAGAGACAGACAGAGACAGACAGAGACAGACAGAGACAGACAGATACAGAGACAAAGAGAGACAGTGGCAGACAGAGACAGACAGGGTCATAGACAGACAGAGACAGAGACAGACAGAGACAGTGACAGAGAGAGATAGGCAGAGACACAGACAGACAGAGACAGACAGAGACAGAGTCAGTCAGAGACTGCGACAGACACAGAGTCAGTCAGAGACAAAGACAGAGACAGAGACAGGCAGACGCAGACAGAGACAGAGACAGAGACGGAGTCAGTCAGAGACAGAGACAGAGGCAGAAATGACAGTGACACACAGAGACAGACAGAGACAGAGACTGAGACAGAGACCGACAGCGACAGACAGAGACAGAGACACACAGAGACACACACAGACAGAGACAGGCAGAGACAGAGACAGCGACAGACAGAGACAGATAGTGGCAGTGACAGAGACAGAGACAGAGACAGGGACAGAGACAGAGACAGAAATGACAGAGACACACAGAGACACAGACAGAGACAGAGACAGAGACAGAGACAGAGACAGAGACAGAGACAGAGACAGAGACAGAGACAGAGACAGAGACAGAGACAGAGACAGAGACAGAGACAGAGAGAGAGACAGAGACAGAGACAGAGACAGAGACAGAAACGGACAGAGGCAGAGGCAAAGACAGAGGCAGAGACAGAGACAGAGACAGAGACAGAGGCAGAGACAGAGACAGAGACAGAGGCAGACACAGAGACAGAGGCAGAGACAGAGACATGCAGAGACAGACAGAGACAGACAGAGATAGACAGAGACACACACAGACAGAGACAGGCAGAGACAGAGACAGAGACAGAGACTGAGACCGACAGGGACATAGACATACAGAGACAGAGACAGACAGAGACAGAGACAGGCAGAGGCAGGGACAGACAAAGACAGAGACAGGCAGGGACAGAATAAGTCAGAGACACAGACAGAGACAGAGACAGAGACAGAGACAGTGGCAGACAGAGACAGAGACAGACAGAGACACACAGAGACAGAGACAACGACAGACAGAGACAGAGACAGAGACAGAGACAGAGGCAGAGGCAGAGACAGAGACAGAGGCAGAGACAGATACAGAGACAGAAACGGACAGAGATAGAGACAGAGCCAGAGACAGAGCCAGAGACAGAGGCAGAGACAGAGACAGAGACAGAGACAGAGACAGAGACAGAAACGGACACACATAGAGACAGAGACAGGGGCAGAGACAGAGACAGAGACAGAGACAGAGACAGAGACAGAGACAGAGACAGAGACAGAGACAGAGACAGAGACAGAGACAGAGACAGAGACAGAGACAGAGACAGAGACAGAGACAGAGACAGAGACAGAGACAGAGACAGAGACAGAGACAGAGACAGAGACAGAGACAGAGTCAGAGACAGAGACAGAGACAGAAACAGAGACAGGGACAGAGACAGAGACAGAGACAGAGACAGACAGAGACAGACAGAGACAGACAGAGACAGAGACATGCAGAGACAGACAGAGACAGACAGAGATAGACAGAGACACACACAGACAGAGACAGGCAGAGACAGAGACAGCGACAGACAGAGACAGAGACAGAGAGAGAGAGAGGGACAGACAGAGACAGAGAAAGACAGAGACATAGACAGACAGAGGCAGAGACAGAGACAGAGACAGAGACAGAGACAGAGACAGAGACAGCGACATAGACAGAGACAGAGACAGAGACAGCGACAGAGACAGGGACAGAGTCAGAGACAAAGACAGGGACAGAGACCGACAGGGACATAGACAGACAGAGACAGAGACAGACAGAGACAGAGAGAGGCAGAGACAGGGACAGACAAAGACAGAGACAGACAGGGACAGAGTCAGTCACAGACACAGACAGAGACAGAGACAGAGACGGAGGCAGACAGAGACAGAGACAGACAGTGACACACAGAGACAGAGACAGCGACAGACAGAGACAGAGGCAGAGACAGAGACAGACACAGAGACAGAGGCAGAGACAGAGGCAGAGACAGAGGCAGAGACAGAGACAGAGGCAGGCAGACGCAGACAGAGACAGAGACAGATACGGAGTCAGTCAGAGACAGAGACAGAGAAAGAAATGACAGTGACACACAGAGACAGACAGAGACACACAGAGACAGAGACAGCGACAGACTGAGACAGAGACAGAGACAGAGACAGAGACAGAGACAGAGACAGAGACAGAGACAGAGACAGAGACAGAGACAGAGACAGAGGCAGAGACAGAGACAGAGACAGAGACAGACACAGAGACAGAGATAGAGACAGAGACAGACAGAGACAGACAGAGACAGACAGAGACAGAGACATGCAGAGACAGACAGAGACAGACAGAGATAGACAGAGACACACACAGACAGAGACAGGCAGAGGCAGAGACAGCGATAGACAGAGACAGAGACAGAGACAGAGACAGAGAGAGAGACAAGGACAGAGACGGAGACAGAGACAGAGACAGAGACAGAGACAGAGACAGAGACAGAGACAGAGACAGAGTCAGAGACAGAGGCAGAGACAGAAGCAGAGACAGGGACAGAGACAGAGACAGAGACAGAGACAGACAGAGACAGACACAGACAGAGACAGGCAGAGGCAGAGACAGCGACAGACAGAGACAGAGACAGAGACAGAGAGAGAGACAGAGACAGACACATAGACAGAGAGAGGGACAGATAGAGACAGAGAAAGACAGAGACATAGACAGACAGAGGCAGAGACAGAGACAGAGGCAGAGACAGAGACAGAGGCAGAGACAGAGACCGACAGGGACATAGACAGACAGAGACAGAGACAGGCAGAGACAGAGACAGGCAGCGACAGGGACAGACAAAGACAGAGACAGACAGGGACAGAGTCAGTCACAGACACAGACAGAGACAGAGACAGAGACGGAGGCAGACAGAGACAGAGGCAGAGACAGAGACAGAGACAGAGGCAGAGACAGATACAGAGACAGAAACGGACAGAGATAGAGACAGAGACAGAGACAGAGACAGAGACAGAAACGGACAGCGGCAGAGGCAGAGGCAGAGGCAGAGACAGAGACAGAGACAGAAACGGACAGAGGCAGAGGCAGAGACAGAGACAGAGGCAGAGACACAGGCAAAGACAGAGACAGAGAGAGGCAGACGCAGACAGAGACAGAGACAGAGACGGAGTCAGTCAGAGACAGAGGCATAGACAGAAATGACAGTGACACACAGAGACAGACAGAGACCGAGACAGACAGAGACAGAGACTAACAGCGACAGAGTCAGTCAGAGACTGAGGCAGAGACAGAGTCAGACAGAGACAGAGACAGAGACTGAGACAGAGACCGACAGCGACAGACAGAGACAGAGACACACAGAGACACACACAGACAGAGACAGACAGAGACAGAGACAGCGACAGACAGAGGCAGATACAGGCAGTGACAGAGACAGTGACAGAGACAGGGACAGAGACAGAGACTGAGACAGAGACAGAGACAGGGACAGAGACAGAGACGGAGTCAGTCAGAGAGAGAGACAGAGACAGAGACAGGGACGGGGACAGAGACAGGGACAGAGACAGAGACAGAGACAGAGACAGAGACATAGACAGAGA
>NC_134995.1:1295000-1297500 GCF_050947335.1 Megachile rotundata
ACAGCGACATAGACAGAGACAGAGACAGAGACAGCGACAGAGACAGGGACAGAGTCAGAGACAAAGACAGGGACAGAGACCGACAGGGACATAGACAGACAGAGACAGAGACAGACAGAGACAGAGAGAGGCAGAGACAGGGACAGACAAAGACAGAGACAGACAGGGACAGAGTCAGTCACAGACACAGACAGAGACAGAGACAGAGACGGAGGCAGACAGAGACAGAGACAGACAGTGACACACAGAGACAGAGACAGCGACAGACAGAGACAGAGGCAGAGACAGAGACAGACACAGAGACAGAGGCAGAGACAGAGGCAGAGACAGAGGCAGAGACAGAGACAGAGGCAGGCAGACGCAGACAGAGACAGAGACAGAGACGGAGTCAGTCAGAGACAGAGACAGAGAAAGAAATGACAGTGACACACAGAGACAGACAGAGACACACAGAGACAGAGACAGCGACAGACTGAGACAGAGACAGAGACAGAGACAGAGACAGAGACAGAGACAGAGACAGAGACAGAGACAGAGACAGAGACAGAGGCAGAGACAGAGACAGAGACAGAGACAGACACAGAGACAGAGATAGAGACAGAGACAGACAGAGACAGACAGAGACAGACAGAGACAGAGACATGCAGAGACAGACAGAGACAGACAGAGATAGACAGAGACACACACAGACAGAGACAGGCAGAGGCAGAGACAGCGATAGACAGAGACAGAGACAGAGACAGAGACAGAGAGAGAGACAAGGACAGAGACGGAGACAGAGACAGAGACAGAGACAGAGACAGAGACAGAGACAGAGACAGAGACAGAGTCAGAGACAGAGGCAGAGACAGAAGCAGAGACAGGGACAGAGACAGAGACAGAGACAGAGACAGACAGAGACAGACACAGACAGAGACAGGCAGAGGCAGAGACAGCGACAGACAGAGACAGAGACAGAGACAGAGACAGAGAGAGAGACAGAGACAGACACATAGACAGAGAGAGGGACAGATAGAGACAGAGAAAGACAGAGACATAGACAGACAGAGGCAGAGACAGAGACAGAGGCAGAGACAGAGACAGAGGCAGAGACAGAGACCGACAGGGACATAGACAGACAGAGACAGAGACAGGCAGAGACAGAGACAGGCAGCGACAGGGACAGACAAAGACAGAGACAGACAGGGACAGAGTCAGTCACAGACACAGACAGAGACAGAGACAGAGACGGAGGCAGACAGAGACAGAGGCAGAGACAGAGACAGAGAAAGAGGCAGAGACAGATACAGAGACAGAAACGGACAGAGATAGAGACAGAGACAGAGACAGAGACAGAGACAGAAACGGACAGCGGCAGAGGCAGAGGCAGAGGCAGAGACAGAGACAGAGACAGAAACGGACAGAGGCAGAGGCAGAGACAGAGACAGAGGCAGAGACAGAGGCAAAGACAGAGACAGAGAGAGGCAGACGCAGACAGAGACAGAGACAGAGACGGAGTCAGTCAGAGACAGAGGCATAGACAGAAATGACAGTGACACACAGAGACAGACAGAGACCGAGACAGACAGAGACAGAGACTAACAGCGACAGAGTCAGTCAGAGACTGAGGCAGAGACAGAGTCAGACAGAGACAGAGACAGAGACTGAGACAGAGACCGACAGCGACAGACAGAGACAGAGACACACAGAGACACACACAGACAGAGACAGACAGAGACAGAGACAGCGACAGACAGAGGCAGATACAGGCAGTGACAGAGACAGAGACAGAGACAGAGACAGAGACAGAGACAGAGACAGAGACAGAGACAGAGACAGAGACAGAGACAGAGACAGAGACAGAGACAGAGACAGAGACAGAGACAGACAGAGACAGAGACAGAGACGGAGTCAGTCAGAGACAGAGATAGAGACTGAGACACAGACAGAGAAAAACAGACAGAGACAGACAGAGACAGAGAGAGATAGAGACACACAGAGACACACACAGACAGAGACAGACAGAGACAGAGACAGCGACAGACAGAGACAGATATAGACAGAGGCAGAGACAAACAGAGACAGTCGCAGACAAAGACAGACAGCGACAGAGTCAGTCAGTGGCAGAGACAGAGACAGAGACAGAGACAGAGACAGAAATGACAGAGACACACAGAGACACAGACAGAGACAGAGACAGAGACAGAGACAGAGACAGAGAGAGAGACAGAGACAGAGACAGAGACAGAGACAGAGACGGAGACAGAGACAGAGACAGAGACAGACACAGAGACAGAGACAGAGACAGAGACAGAGACAGAGACAGAGACAGAGACAGAGACAGAGACAGAGACAGAGACAGAGACAGAGACAGAGACAGAGATAGAGACAGAGACAGAGACAGAGACAGAGACTGAGACAGAGACAGAGACAGAGACAGAGACAGAGACAGAGACAGAGACAGAGACAGGCAGGGACAGAGACAGAGACAGAGACAGAGACAGAGACAGAGACAGAGACA
>NC_134995.1:1302500-1310000 GCF_050947335.1 Megachile rotundata
AGACAGAGACAGAGACAGAGACAGAGACAGAGACAGAAACGGACACACATAGAGACAGAGACAGGGGCAGAGACAGAGACAGAGACAGAGACAGAGACAGAGACAGAGACAGAGACAGAGACAGAGACAGAGACAGAGACAGAGACAGAGACAGAGACAGAGACAGAGACAGAGACAGAGACAGAGACAGAGACAGAGACAGAGACAGAGACAGAGACAGAGACAGAGTCAGAGACAGAGACAGAGACAGAAACAGAGACAGGGACAGAGACAGAGACAGAGACAGAGACAGACAGAGACAGACAGAGACAGACAGAGACAGAGACATGCAGAGACAGACAGAGACAGACAGAGATAGACAGAGACACACACAGACAGAGACAGGCAGAGACAGAGACAGCGACAGACAGAGACAGAGACAGAGAGAGAGAGAGGGACAGACAGAGACAGAGAAAGACAGAGACATAGACAGACAGAGGCAGAGACAGAGACAGAGACAGAGACAGAGACAGAGACAGAGACAGCGACATAGACAGAGACAGAGACAGAGACAGCGACAGAGACAGGGACAGAGTCAGAGACAAAGACAGGGACAGAGACCGACAGGGACATAGACAGACAGAGACAGAGACAGACAGAGACAGAGAGAGGCAGAGACAGGGACAGACAAAGACAGAGACAGACAGGGACAGAGTCAGTCACAGACACAGACAGAGACAGAGACAGAGACGGAGGCAGACAGAGACAGAGACAGACAGTGACACACAGAGACAGAGACAGCGACAGACAGAGACAGAGGCAGAGACAGAGACAGACACAGAGACAGAGGCAGAGACAGAGGCAGAGACAGAGGCAGAGACAGAGACAGAGGCAGGCAGACGCAGACAGAGACAGAGACAGAGACGGAGTCAGTCAGAGACAGAGACAGAGAAAGAAATGACAGTGACACACAGAGACAGACAGAGACACACAGAGACAGAGACAGCGACAGACTGAGACAGAGACAGAGACAGAGACAGAGACAGAGACAGAGACAGAGACAGAGACAGAGACAGAGACAGAGGCAGAGACAGAGACAGAGACAGAGACAGACACAGAGACAGAGATAGAGACAGAGACAGACAGAGACAGACAGAGACAGACAGAGACAGAGACATGCAGAGACAGACAGAGACAGACAGAGATAGACAGAGACACACACAGACAGAGACAGGCAGAGGCAGAGACAGCGATAGACAGAGACAGAGACAGAGACAGAGACAGAGAGAGAGACAAGGACAGAGACGGAGACAGAGACAGAGACAGAGACAGAGACAGAGACAGAGACAGAGACAGAGACAGAGTCAGAGACAGAGGCAGAGACAGAAGCAGAGACAGGGACAGAGACAGAGACAGAGACAGAGACAGACAGAGACAGACACAGACAGAGACAGGCAGAGGCAGAGACAGCGACAGACAGAGACAGAGACAGAGACAGAGACAGAGAGAGAGACAGAGACAGACACATAGACAGAGAGAGGGACAGATAGAGACAGAGAAAGACAGAGACATAGACAGACAGAGGCAGAGACAGAGACAGAGGCAGAGACAGAGACAGAGGCAGAGACAGAGACCGACAGGGACATAGACAGACAGAGACAGAGACAGGCAGAGACAGAGACAGGCAGCGACAGGGACAGACAAAGACAGAGACAGACAGGGACAGAGTCAGTCACAGACACAGACAGAGACAGAGACAGAGACGGAGGCAGACAGAGACAGAGGCAGAGACAGAGACAGAGACAGAGGCAGAGACAGATACAGAGACAGAAACGGACAGAGATAGAGACAGAGACAGAGACAGAGACAGAGACAGAAACGGACAGCGGCAGAGGCAGAGGCAGAGGCAGAGACAGAGACAGAGACAGAAACGGACAGAGGCAGAGGCAGAGACAGAGACAGAGGCAGAGACAGAGGCAAAGACAGAGACAGAGAGAGGCAGACGCAGACAGAGACAGAGACAGAGACGGAGTCAGTCAGAGACAGAGGCATAGACAGAAATGACAGTGACACACAGAGACAGACAGAGACCGAGACAGACAGAGACAGAGACTAACAGCGACAGAGTCAGTCAGAGACTGAGGCAGAGACAGAGTCAGACAGAGACAGAGACAGAGACTGAGACAGAGACCGACAGCGACAGACAGAGACAGAGACACACAGAGACACACACAGACAGAGACAGACAGAGACAGAGACAGCGACAGACAGAGGCAGATACAGGCAGTGGCAGAGACAGTGACAGAGACAGGGACAGAGACAGAGACTGAGACAGAGACAGAGACAGAGAAAGAGACAGAGACAGAGACAGAGACAGAGACAGAGACAGAGACAGAGACAAGGACAGAGACGGAGACAGAGACAGAGACAGAGACAGAGACAGAGACAGAGACAGAGACAGAGACAGAGTCAGAGACAGAGGCAGAGACAGAAGCAGAGACAGGGACAGAGACAGAGACAGAGACAGAGACAGACAGAGACAGACACAGACAGAGACAGGCAGAGGCAGAGACAGCGACAGACAGAGACAGAGACAGAGACAGAGACAGAGAGAGAGACAGAGACAGACACATAGACAGAGAGAGGGACAGATAGAGACAGAGAAAGACAGAGACATAGACAGACAGAGGCAGAGACAGAGACAGAGGCAGAGACAGAGACAGAGGCAGAGACAGATACAGAGACAGAAACGGACAGAGATAGAGACAGAGCCAGAGACAGAGACAGAGACAGAGGCAGAGACAGAGGCAAAGACAGAGACAGAGACAGGCAGACGCAGACAGAGACAGAGACAGAGACGGAGTCAGTCAGAGACAGAGACAGAGGCAGAAATGACAGTGACACACAGAGACAGACAGAGACAGAGACTGAGACAGAGACCGACAGCGACAGACAGAGACAGAGACACACAGAGACACACACAGACAGAGACAGGCAGAGACAGAGACAGCGACAGACAGAGACAGATAGTGGCAGTGACAGAGACAGAGACAGAGACAGGGACAGAGACAGAGACAGAGACAGAGACAGAGACAGAGACAGAGACAGAGACAGAGACGGAGACGGAGACAGAGACAGAGACAGAGACAGAGAGAGAGACAGAAACGGACACACATAGAGACAGAGACAGAGACAGAGACAGAGGCAGAGACAGAGACAGGGACGGAGACAGAGACAGAAACGGACAGATGCAGAGGCAGAGACATTGACAGAGGCAGAGACAGAGGCAAAGACAGAGACAGAGACAGGCAGACGCAGACAGAAACAGAGACAGAGACGGAGTCAGTCAGAGACAGAGACAGAGGCAGAAATGACAGTGACACACAGAGACACAGACAGAGACAGAGACAGAGACAGAGACAGAGACAGAGACAGAGACAGAGACAGAGACAGAGACAGAGACAGAGACAGAGACAGAGACAGAGACAGAGACAGAGACAGAGACAGAGACAGAGACAGAGACAGAGACAGAGACAGAGACAGAGACAGAGACAGAGACAGAGACAGAGACAGAGACAGAAACGGACAGAGGCAGAGGCAAAGACAGAGGCAGAGACAGAGACAGAGACAGAGACAGAGGCAGAGACAGAGACAGAGACAGAGGCAGACACAGAGACAGAGGCAGAGACAGAGACATGCAGAGACAGACAGAGACAGACAGAGATAGACAGAGACACACACAGACAGAGACAGGCAGAGACAGAGACAGCGACAGACAGAGACAGAGACAGAGACAGAGACCGACAGGGACATAGACATACAGAGACAGAGACAGACAGAGACAGAGACAGGCAGAGGCAGGGACAGACAAAGACAGAGACAGGCAGGGACAGAATAAGTCAGAGACACAGACAGAGACAGAGACAGAGACAGAGACAGTGGCAGACAGAGACAGAGACAGACAGAGACACACAGAGACAGAGACTACGACAGACAGAGACAGAGACAGAGACAGAGACAGAGACAGAGGCAGAGGCAGAGACAGAGACAGAGGCAGAGACAGATACAGAGACAGAAACGGACAGAGATAGAGACAGAGCCAGAGACAGAGCCAGAGACAGAGGCAGAGACAGAGACAGAGACAGAGACAGAGACAGAAACGGACACACATAGAGACAGAGACAGGGGCAGAGACAGAGACAGAGACAGAGACAGAAACGGACAGAGGCAGAGGCAAAGACAGAGGCAGAGACAGAGACAGAGACAGGCAGACGCAGACAGAGACAGAGACAGAGACGGAGTCAGTCAGAGACAGAGACAGAGAAAGAAATGACAGTGACACACAGAGACAGACAGAGACACACAGAGACAGAGACAGGCAGAGGCAGAGACAGCGACAGACAGAGACAGAGACAGAGACAGAGACAGAGAGATAGACAGAGACAGACACATAGACAGAGAGAGGGACAGACAGAGACAGAGAAAGACAGAGACATAGACAGACAGAGGCAGAGACAGAGACAGAGACAGAGACAGAGACAGAGACAGAGACAGAGACAGAGACAGCGACAGAGACAGAGACAGAGACAGCGACAGAGACAGGGACAGAGTCAGAGACAGAGACAGAGACAGAGACCGACAGGGACATAAACAGACAGAGACAGAGACAGGCAGAGACAGGGACAGACAAAGACAGAGACTGACAGGGACAGAGTCAGTCACAGACACAGACACAGACAGAGACAGAGACGGAGGCAGACAGAGACAGAGGCAGAGACAGAGCCAGAGGCAGAGGCAGAGGCAGAGACAGAGACAGAGACAGAGACAGAGACAGAGACAGAGACAGAGACAGAGACAGAGACAGACAGAGACAGAGACAGGCAGACGCAGACAGAGGCAGAGACAGACAGAGACAGAGACAGAGACAGAGACAGAGACAGAGACAGAGACAGAGACAGAGACAGAGACAGAGACATAGACAGAGACAGAGTCAGAGGCAGAGACAGAGCCAGAGGCAGAGGCAGAGGCAGAGACAGAGACAGAGACAGAGACAGAGACAGAGTCAGAGACAGACACAGAGACAGAGACAGAGACAGAGACAGAGACAGAGACAGAGACAGAGACAGAGACAGAGACAGAAACAGAGACAGAAACGGACACACATAGAGACAGAGACAGGGGCAGAGACAGAGACAGAGGCAGAGACAGAAACGGACAGAGGCAGAGGCAGAAACAGAGGCAGAGACAGAGACAGAGACAGAGACAGAGACAGAGACAGAGACAGAGACAGAGACAGACAGAGACAGAGACAGGCAGACGCAGACAGAGGCAGAGACAGACAGAGACAGAGACAGAGACGGAGTCAGTCAGAGACAGAGATAGAGACTGAGACACAGACCGACAAAAACAGACAGAGACAGACAGAGACAGAGAGAGATAGAGACACACAGAGACACACACAGACAGAGACAGACAGAGACAGATATAGACAGAGACAGAGACAAACAGAGACAGTCGCAGACAGAGGCAGACAGAGACATAGACAGATACAGACAGAGACAGGCAGAGACAGAGACAAAGACAGAGACAGAGACAGAGACAGAGACAGAGACAGAGACAGAGACAGAGACAGAGACAGAGACAGAGACAGAGACAGAGACAGAGACAGAGACAGAGACAGAGACAGAGACAGAGACAGAGACAGAGACAGAGGCAGAGACAGAGACAGAGACAGAGACAGAGACAGAGACAAAGACAGGGACAGAGACAGAGACAGAGACAGAGACAGCGACAGAGACAGACAGAGACAGGCAGACGCAGACAAAGACAGAGACAGACAGAGACAGACAGCGTCAGAGTCAGTCAGAGACTGAGACAGAGACAGAGTCAGACAGAGACAGAGGCAGAGACTGAGACAGAGACCGACAGAGACAGACAGAGGCAGACAGAGACAGAGACACACAGACACACACAGAGACACACACAGACAGAGACAAACAGAGACAGGGACAGTGACAGACGGAGACAGAGATAGACAGAGACAGAGACAGAGTGTGCGGCAGAGACAGAGACAGAGACAGACAGAGATAGACAGTGACACACACAGACAGGGACAGGCGGAGACAGAGACAGCGACAGACAGAAAAGAGACAGAGACAGAGACAGAGACAGAGACAGAGCTAGACACAGAGACAGAGACAGGGACACAGACACAGACATAGACAGAGACAGAGACAGAGACAGAGACAGAGACAGAGACAGAGACAGAGACAGAGACAGAGACAGAGACAGAGACAGAGACAGAGACAGAGACAGAGACAGTGACAGAGACAGAGACAGAGACAGAGACAGAGACAGAGACAGAGACATGCAGAGACAGACAGAGACAGACAGAGATAGACAGAGACACACACAGACAGAGACAGGCAGAGGCAGAGACAGCGATAGACAGAGACAGAGACAGAGACAGAGACAGAGACAGAGGCAGAGACAGAGACAGAGACAGAGACAGAGACAGAGACAAAGACAGGGACAGAGACAGAGACAGCGACAGAGACAGACAGAGACAGGCAGACGCAGACAAAGACAGAGACAGACAGAGACAGACAGCGTCAGAGTCAGTCAGAGACTGAGACAGAGACAGAGTCAGACAGAGACAGAGACAGAGACTGAGACAGAGACCGACAGAGACAGACAGAGGCAGACAGAGACAGAGACACACAGACACACACAGAGACACACACAGACAGAGACAAACAGAGACAGGGACAGTGACAGACGGAGACAGAGATAGACAGAGACAGAGACAGAGTGTGCGGCAGAGACAGAGACAGAGACAGACAGAGATAGACAGTGACACACACAGACAGGGACAGGCGGAGACAGAGACAGCGACAGACAGAAAAGAGACAGAGACAGAGACAGAGACAGAGACAGAGCTAGACACAGAGACAGAGACAGGGACACAGACACAGACAGAGACAGAGACAGAGACAGAGACAGAGACAGAGACAGAGACAGAGACAGAGACAGAGACAGAGACAGAGACAGAGACAGAGACAGTGACAGAGACAGAGACAGAGACAGAGACAGAGACAGAGACAGAGACATGCAGAGACAGACAGAGACAGACAGAGATAGACAGAGACACACACAGACAGAGACAGGCAGAGGCAGAGACAGCGATAGACAGAGACCGAGACAGAGACAGAGACAGAGACAGAGAGAGAGACAGAGACCGACACATAGACAGAGAGAGGGACAGACAGAAACAGAGAAAGACAGAGACATAGACAGACAGAGGCAGAGACAGAGACAGAGACAGAGACAGAGACAGAGACAGAGACAGAGACAGCGACAGAGACAGAGACAGAGACAGAGACAGCGACAGAGACAGCGACAGAGTCAGAGACAGAGACAGAGACAGAGACCGACAGGGACATAGACAGACAGAGACAGAGACAGGCAGAGACAGAGACAGGCAGCGACAGGGACAGACAAAGACAGAGACAGACAGGGACA
>NC_134995.1:1315000-1317500 GCF_050947335.1 Megachile rotundata
AGACAGAGACAGAGACAGAGACAGAGACAGAGACAGCGACATAGACAGAGACAGAGACAGAGACAGAGACAGCGACAGAGACAGGGACAGAGTCAGAGACAAAGACAGGGACAGAGACCGACAGGGACATAGACAGACAGAGACAGAGACAGACAGAGACAGAGAGAGGCAGAGACAGGGACAGACAAAGACAGAGACAGACAGGGACAGAGTCAGTCACAGACACAGACAGAGACAGAGACAGAGACGGAGGCAGACAGAGACAGAGACAGACAGTGACACACAGAGACAGAGACAGCGACAGACAGAGACAGAGGCAGAGACAGAGACAGACACAGAGACAGAGGCAGAGACAGAGACAGAGACAGAGGCAGAGAGAGATACAGAGACAGAAACGGACAGAGATAGAGACAGAGACAGAGACAGAGACAGAGACAGTGACAGAAACGGACAGAGGCAGAGGCAGAGACAGAGACAGAGGCAGAGACAGAGGCAAAGACAGAGACAGAGACAGGCAGACGCAGACAGAGACAGAGACAGAGACGGAGTCAGTCAGAGACAGAGACATAGACAGAAATGACAGTGACACACAGAGACAGACAGAGACAGAGACAGCGACAGACAGAGAGAAAGACAGAGACAGAGAAGGAGACAGAGACAGAGACAGAGACAGAGACAGATACATAGACAGAGAGAGGGACAGACAGAGACAGAGAATGACAGAGACATAGACAGACAGAGGCAGATACAGAGACAGAGACAGAGACAGAGACAGAGACAGCGACAGAGGCAGAGACAGAGACAGAGACAGCGACAGAGACAGGGACAGGGACAGAGTCAGAGACAGAGACAGAGACAGACAGAGACAGACAGAGACAGACGGAGACAGACAGAGACAGACAGAGACAGACAGAGACAGACAGAGACAGAGACAGGCAGAGACAGACAGAGACAGACAGAGACAGACAGAGACAGACAGATACAGAGACAAAGAGAGACAGTGGCAGACAGAGACAGACAGGGTCATAGACAGACAGAGACAGAGACAGACAGAGACAGTGACAGAGAGAGATAGGCAGAGACACAGACAGACAGAGACAGACAGAGACAGAGTCAGTCAGAGACTGCGACAGACACAGAGTCAGTCAGAGACAGAGACAGAGACAGAGACAGGCAGACGCAGACAGAGACAGAGACAGAGACGGAGTCAGTCAGAGACAGAGACAGAGGCAGAAATGACAGTGACACACAGAGACAGACAGAGACAGAGACTGAGACAGAGACCGACAGCGACAGACAGAGACAGAGACACACAGAGACACACACAGACAGAGACAGGCAGAGACAGAGACAGCGACAGACAGAGACAGATAGTGGCAGTGACAGAGACAGAGACAGAGACAGGGACAGAGACAGAGACAGAGACAGAGACAGAGACAGAGACAGAGACAGAGACGGAGACGGAGACAGAGACAGAGACAGAGACAGAGAGAGAGACAGAAACGGACACACAGAGAGACAGAGACAGAGACAGAGACAAAGGCAGAGACAGAGACAGGGACGGAGACAGAGACAGAAACGGACAGAGGCAGAGGCAGAGACATAGTCAGAGGCAGAGACAGAGGCAAAGACAGAGACAGAGACAGGCAGACGCAGACAGAAACAGAGACAGAGACGGAGTCAGTCAGAGACAGAGACAGAGGCAGAAATGACAGTGACACACAGAGACAGACAGAGACACACAGAGACAGAGACAGGCAGAGGCAGAGACAGCGACAGACAGAGACAGAGACAGAGACAGAGACAGAGAGATAGACAGAGACAGACACATAGACAGAGAGAGGGACAGACAGAGACAGAGAAAGACAGAGACATAGACAGACAGAGGCAGAGACAGAGACAGAGACAGAGACAGAGACAGAGACAGAGACAGAGACAGAGACAGAGACAGAGACAGCGACAGAGACAGAGACAGAGACAGAGACAGAGACAGCGACAGAGACAGGGACAGAGTCAGAGACAGAGACAGAGACAGAGACCGACAGGGACATAAACAGACAGAGACAGAGACAGGCAGAGACAGGGACAGACAAAGACAGAGACTGACAGGGACAGAGTCAGTCACAGACACAGACAGAGACAGAGACAGAGACGGAGGCAGACAGAGACAGAGGCAGAGACAGAGCCAGAGGCAGAGGCAGAGGCAGAGACAGAGACAGAGACAGAGACAGAGACAGAGACAGAGACAGAGACAGAGACAGACAGAGACAGAGACAGGCAGACGCAGACAGAGGCAGAGACAGACAGAGACAGAGACAGAGACGGAGTCAGTCAGAGACAGAGATAGAGACTGAGACACAGACCGACAAAAACAGACAGAGACAGACAGAGACAGAGAGAGATAGAGACACACAGAGACACACACAGACAGAGACAGACAGAGACAGATATAGACAGAGACAGAGACAAACAGAGACAGTCGCAGACAGAGGCAGACAGA
>NC_134995.1:1327500-1335000 GCF_050947335.1 Megachile rotundata
CGACAGAGACAGAGACAGAGACAGAGACAGCGACAGAGACAGCGACAGAGTCAGAGACAGAGACAGAGACAGAGACCGACAGGGACATAGACAGACAGAGACAGAGACAGGCAGAGACAGAGACAGGCAGCGACAGGGACAGACAAAGACAGAGACAGACAGGGACAGAGTCAGTCACAGACACAGACAGAGACAGAGACAGAGACGGAGGCAGACAGAGACAGAGGCAGAGACAGAGACAGAGACAGAGGCAGAGACAGATACAGAGACAGAAACGGACAGAGATAGAGACAGAGACAGAGACAGAGACAGAGACAGAAACGGACAGAGGCAGAGGCAGAGGCAGAGGCAGAGACAGAGACAGAGACAGAAACGGACAGAGGCAGAGGCAGAGACAGAGACAGAGGCAGAGACAGAGGCAAAGACAGAGACAGAGACAGGCAGACGCAGACAGAGACAGAGACAGAGACGGAGTCAGTCAGAGACAGAGGCATAGACAGAAATGACAGTGACACACAGAGACAGACAGAGACCGAGACAGACAGAGACAGAGACTAACAGCGACAGAGTCAGTCAGAGACTGAGGCAGAGACAGAGTCAGACAGAGACAGAGACAAGGACAGAGACGGAGACAGAGACAGAGACAGAGACAGAGACAGAGACAGAGACAGAGACAGAGACAGAGACAGAGTCAGAGACAGAGGCAGAGACAGAAGCAGAGACAGGGACAGAGACAGAGACAGAGACAGAGACAGACAGAGACAGACACAGACAGAGACAGGCAGAGGCAGAGACAGCGACAGACAGAGACAGAGACAGAGACAGAGACAGAGAGAGAGACAGAGACAGACACATAGACAGAGAGAGGGACAGATAGAGACAGAGAAAGACAGAGACATAGACAGACAGAGGCAGAGACAGAGACAGAGGCAGAGACAGAGACAGAGGCAGAGACAGATACAGAGACAGAAACGGACAGAGATAGAGACAGAGCCAGAGACAGAGACAGAGACAGAGGCAGAGACAGAGGCAAAGACAGAGACAGAGACAGGCAGACGCAGACAGAGACAGAGACAGAGACGGAGTCAGTCAGAGACAGAGATAGAGACTGAGACACAGACCGACAAAAACAGACAGAGACAGACAGAGACAGAGAGAGATAGAGACACTCAGAGACACACACAGACAGAGACAGACAGAGACAGATATAGACAGAGACAGAGACAAACAGAGACAGTCGCAGACAGAGGCAGACAGAGACATAGACAGATACAGACAGAGACAGGCAGAGACAGAGACAAGGACAGAGACAGAGACAGAGACAGAGACAGAGACAGAGACAGAAACAGAGACAGAGACAGAGACAGCGACAGAGACAGAGACAGAGACATAGACAGAGACAGAGACAGAGGCAGAGACAGAGCCAGAGGCAGAGGCAGAGGCAGAGACAGAGACAGAGACAGAGACAGAGACAGAGACAGAGACAGACACAGAGACAGAGACAGAGACAGAGACAGAGACAGAGACAGAGACAGAGACAGAGACAGAGACAGAAACAGAGACAGAAACGGACACACATAGAGACAGAGACAGGGGCAGAGACAGAGACAGAGACAGAGACAGAAACGGACAGAGGCAGAGGCAGAAACAGAGGCAGAGACAGAGACAGAGACAGAGACAGAGACCGACAGGGACATAAACAGACAGAGACAGAGACAGGCAGAGACAGGGACAGACAAAGACAGAGACTGACAGGGACAGAGTCAGTCACAGACACAGACAGAGACAGAGACAGGGACGGAGGCAGACAGAGACAGAGGCAGAGACAGAGCCAGAGGCAGAGGCAGAGGCAGAGACAGAGACAGAGACAGAGACAGAGACAGAGACAGAGACAGACAGAGACAGAGACAGGCAGACGCAGACAGAGGCAGAGACAGACAGAGACAGAGACAGAGACGGAGTCAGTCAGAGACAGAGATAGAGACTGAGACACAGACCGACAAAAACAGACAGAGACAGACAGAGACAGAGAGAGATAGAGACACACAGAGACACACACAGACAGAGACAGACAGAGACAGATATAGACAGAGACAGAGACAAACAGAGACAGTCGCAGACAGAGGCAGACAGAGACATAGACAGATACAGACAGAGACAGGCAGAGACAGAGACAAAGACAGAGACAGAGACAGAGACAGAGACAGAGACAGAGACAGAGACAGAGACAGAGACAGAGACAGAGACAGAGACAGAGACAGAGACAGAGACAGAGACAGAGACAGAGACAGAGACAGAGACAGAGACAGAGACAGAGACAGAGACAGAGACAGAGGCAGAGACAGAGACAGAGACAGAGACAGAGACAGAGACAAAGACAGGGACAGAGACAGAGACAGAGACAGAGACAGCGACAGAGACAGACAGAGACAGGCAGACGCAGACAAAGACAGAGACAGACAGAGACAGACAGCGTCAGAGTCAGTCAGAGACTGAGACAGAGACAGAGTCAGACAGGGACAGAGACAGAGACTGAGACAGAGACCGACAGAGACAGACAGAGGCAGACAGAGACAGAGACACACAGGCACACACAGAGACACACACAGACAGAGACAAACAGAGACAGGGACAGTGACAGACGGAGACAGAGATAGACAGAGACAGAGACAGAGTGTGCGGCAGAGACAGAGACAGAGACAGACAGAGATAGACAGTGACACACACAGACAGGGACAGGCGGAGACAGAGACAGCGACAGACAGAAAGGAGACAGAGACAGAGACAGAGACAGAGACAGAGCTAGACACAGAGACAGAGACAGGGACACAGACACAGACAGAGACAGAGACAGAGACAGAGACAGAGACAGAGACAGAGACAGAGACAGAGACAGAGACAGAGACAGAGACAGAGACAGAGACAGAGACAGAGACAGTGACAGAGACAGAGACAGAGACAGAGACAGAGACAGAGACAGAGACATGCAGAGACAGACAGAGACAGACAGAGATAGACAGAGACACACACAGACAGAGACAGGCAGAGGCAGAGACAGCGATAGACAGAGACAGAGACAGAGACAGAGACAGAGACAGAGGCAGAGACAGAGACAGAGACAGAGACAGAGACAGAGACAAAGACAGGGACAGAGACAGAGACAGCGACAGAGACAGACAGAGACAGGCAGACGCAGACAAAGACAGAGACAGACAGAGACAGACAGCGTCAGAGTCAGTCAGAGACTGAGACAGAGACAGAGTCAGACAGAGACAGAGACAGAGACTGAGACAGAGACCGACAGAGACAGACAGAGGCAGACAGAGACAGAGACACACAGACACACACAGAGACACACACAGACAGAGACAAACAGAGACAGGGACAGTGACAGACGGAGACAGAGATAGACAGAGACAGAGACAGAGTGTGCGGCAGAGACAGAGACAGAGACAGACAGAGATAGACAGTGACACACACAGACAGGGACAGGCGGAGACAAAGACAGCGACAGACAGAAAAGAGACAGAGACAGAGACAGAGACAGAGACAGAGCTAGACACAGAGACAGAGACAGGGACACAGGCACAGACAGAGACAGAGACAGAGACAGAGACAGAGACAGAGACAGAGACAGAGACAGAGACAGAGGCAGACACAGAGACAGAGGCAGAGACAGAGACATGCAGAGACAGACAGAGACAGACAGAGATAGACAGAGACACACACAGACAGAGACAGGCAGAGACAGAGACAGCGACAGACAGAGACAGAGACAGAGACAGAGACCGACAGGGACATAGACATACAGAGACAGAGACAGACAGAGACAGAGACAGGCAGAGGCAGGGACAGACAAAGACAGAGACAGGCAGGGACAGAATAAGTCAGAGACACAGACAGAGACAGAGACAGAGACAGAGACAGTGGCAGACAGAGACAGAGACAGACAGAGACACACAGAGACAGAGACTACGACAGACAGAGACAGAGACAGAGACAGAGACAGAGACAGAGGCAGAGGCAGAGACAGAGACAGAGGCAGAGACAGATACAGAGACAGAAACGGACAGAGATAGAGACAGAGCCAGAGACAGAGCCAGAGACAGAGGCAGAGACAGAGACAGAGACAGAGACAGAGACAGAGACAGAGACAGAGACAGAAACGGACACACATAGAGACAGAGACAGGGGCAGAGACAGAGACAGAGACAGAGACAGAAACGGACAGAGGCAGAGGCAGAGACAGAGGCAGAGACAGAGACAGAGACAGGCAGACGCAGACAGAGACAGAGACAGAGACGGAGTCAGTCAGAGACAGAGACAGAGAAAGAAATGACAGTGACACACAGAGACAGACAGAGACACACAGAGACAGAGACAGGCAGAGGCAGAGACAGCGACAGACAGAGACAGAGACAGAGACAGAGACAGAGAGATAGACAGAGACAGACACATAGACAGAGAGAGGGACAGACAGAGACAGAGAAAGACAGAGACATAGACAGACAGAGGCAGAGACAGAGACAGAGACAGAGACAGAGACAGAGACAGAGACAGAGACAGCGACAGAGACAGAGACAGAGACAGCGACAGAGACAGGGACAGAGTCAGAGACAGAGACAGAGACAGAGACCGACAGGGACATAAACAGACAGAGACAGAGACAGGCAGAGACAGGGACAGACAAAGACAGAGACTGACAGGGACAGAGTCAGTCACAGACACAGACAGAGACAGAGACAGAGACGGAGGCAGACAGAGACAGAGGCAGAGACAGAGCCAGAGGCAGAGGCAGAGGCAGAGACAGAGACAGAGACAGAGACAGAGACAGAGACAGAGACAGAGACAAAGACAGAGACAGACAGAGACAGAGACAGGCAGACGCAGACAGAGGCAGAGACAGACAGAGACAGAGACAAGGACGGAGTCAGTCAGAGACACAGATAGAGACTGAGACACAGACCGACAAAAACAGACAGAGACAGACAGAGACAGAGACAGGCAGAGGCAGGGACAGACAAAGACAGAGACAGGCAGGGACAGAATCAGTCAGAGACACAGACAGAGACAGAGACAGAGACAGTGGCAGACAGAGACAGAGACAGACAGAGACACACAGAGACAGAGACAACGACAGACAGAGACAGAGACAGAGACAGAGACAGAGAGAGAGGCAGAGACAGAGACAGAGGCAGAGACAGATACAGAGACAGAAACGGACAGAGATAGAGACAGAGCCAGAGACAGAGACAGAGACAGAGGCAGAGACAGAGACAGAGACAGAGACAGAGGCAGAGACAGAGGCAGAGACAGAGACAGAGGCAGGCAGACGCAGACAGAGACAGAGACAGAGACGGAGTCAGTCAGAGACAGAGACAGAGAAAGAAATGACAGTGACACACAGAGACAGACAGAGACACACAGAGACAGAGACAGCGACAGACTGAGACAGAGACAGAGACAGAGACAGAGACAGAGACAGAGACAGAGACAGAGACAGAGACAGAGGCAGAGACAGAGACAGAGACAGAGACAGACACAGAGACAGAGATAGAGACAGAGACAGACAGAGACAGACAGAGGCAGACAGAGACAGACAGAGACAGACAGAGACAGAGACATGCAGAGACAGACAGAGACAGACAGAGATAGACAGAGACACACACAGACAGAGACAGGCAGAGGCAGAGACAGCGATAGACAGAGACAGAGACAGAGACAGAGACAGAGAGAGAGACAGAGACCGACACATAGACAGAGAGAGGGACAGACAGAGACAGAGAATGACAGAGACATAGACAGACAGAGGCAGAGACAGAGACAGAGACAGAGACAGAGACAGAGACAGAGACAGAGACAGAGACAGCGACAGAGACAGAGACAGAGACAGAGACAGCGACAGAGACAGCGACAGAGTCAGAGACAGAGACAGAGACAGAGACCGACAGGGACATAGACAGACAGAGACAGAGACAGGCAGAGACAGAGACAGGCAGCGACAGGGACAGACAAAGACAGAGACAGACAGGGACAGAGTCAGTCACAGACACAGACAGAGACAGAGACAGAGACGGAGGCAGACAGAGACAGAGGCAGAGACAGAGACAGAGACAGAGGCAGAGACAGATACAGAGACAGAAACGGACAGAGATAGAGACAGAGACAGAGACAGAGACAGAGACAGAAACGGACAGAGGCAGAGGCAGAGGCAGAGGCAGAGACAGAGACAGAGACAGAAACGGACAGAGGCAGAGGCAGAGACAGAGACAGAGGCAGAGACAGAGGCAAAGACAGAGACAGAGACAGGCAGACGCAGACAGAGACAGAGACAGAGACGGAGTCAGTCAGAGACAGAGGCATAGACAGAAATGACAGTGACACACAGAGACAGACAGAGACCGAGACAGACAGAGACAGAGACTAACAGCGACAGAGTCAGTCAGAGACTGAGGCAGAGACAGAGTCAGACAGAGACAGAGACAAGGACAGAGACGGAGACAGAGACAGAGACAGAGACAGAGACAGAGACAGAGACAGAGACAGAGACAGAGACAGAGTCAGAGACAGAGGCAGAGACAGAAGCAGAGACAGGGACAGAGACAGAGACAGAGACAGAGACAGACAGAGACAGACACAGACAGAGACAGGCAGAGGCAGAGACAGCGACAGACAGAGACAGAGACAGAGACAGAGACAGAGAGAGAGACAGAGACAGACACATAGACAGAGAGAGGGACAGATAGAGACAGAGAAAGACAGAGACATAGACAGACAGAGGCAGAGACAGAGACAGAGGCAGAGACAGAGACAGAGGCAGAGACAGATACAGAGACAGAAACGGACAGAGATAGAGACAGAGCCAGAGACAGAGACAGAGACAGAGGCAGAGACAGAGGCAAAGACAGAGACAGAGACAGGCAGACGCAGACAGAGACAGAGACAGAGACGGAGTCAGTCAGAGACAGAGATAGAGACTGAGACACAGACCGACAAAAACAGACAGAGACAGACAGAGACAGAGAGAGATAGAGACACTCAGAGACACACACAGACAGAGACAGACAGAGACAGATATAGACAGAGACAGAGACAAACAGAGACAGTCGCAGACAGAGGCAGACAGAGACATAGACAGATACAGACAGAGACAGGCAGAGACAGAGACAAGGACAGAGACAGAGACAGAGACAGAGACAGAGACAGAGACAGAAACAGAGACAGAGACAGAGACAGCGACAGAGACAGAGACAGAGACATAGACAGAGACAGAGACAGAGGCAGAGACAGAGCCAGAGGCAGAGGCAGAGGCAGAGACAGAGACAGAGACAGAGACAGAGACAGAGACAGAGACAGACACAGAGACAGAGACAGAGACAGAGACAGAGACAGAGACAGAGACAGAGACAGAGACAGAGACAGAAACAGAGACAGAAACGGACACACATAGAGACAGAGACAGGGGCAGAGACAGAGACAGAGACAGAGACAGAAACGGAC
>NC_134995.1:1340000-1342500 GCF_050947335.1 Megachile rotundata
GAAACAGACAGAGATAGAGACAGGGACAGAGACAGAGGCAGAGACAGAGACAGAGACAGAGACAGAGTCAGAGACAGAGACAGAGACAGAGACAGAGACAGAGACAGAGACAGAGACAGAGACAGAGACAGAGACAGAGACAGAGACAGACAGAGACAGAGACAGAGACGGAGTCAGTCAGAGACAGAGATAGAGACTGAGACACAGACAGAGAAAAACAGACAGAGACAGACAGAGACAGAGAGAGATAGAGACACACAGAGACACACACAGACAGAGACAGACAGAGACAGAGACAGAGACAAACAGAGACAGTCGCAGACAGATGCAGACAGGCACATAGACAGATAGAGACAGAGACAGACAGAGACAGTGACAGACAGAGACAGAGACAGACAGCGACAGAGGCAGTCAGAGACAGAGACAGAGACACAGACAGAAATGACAGAGACACACAGACACACAGACAGAGACAGAGACAGAGACAGAGACAGAGACAGAGGCAGAGACAGAGACAGAGACGGAGACAGAGACAGAGACAGAGACAGAGACAGAGACAGAGACAGAGACAGAGACAGAGACAGAGACAGAGACAGAGTCAGAGACAGAGACAGAGACAGAAACAGAGACAGGGACACAGACAGAGAAAAACAGACAGAGACAGACAGAGACAGAGAGAGATAGAGACACACAGAGACACACACAGACAGAGACAGACAGAGACAGAGACAGAGACAAACAGAGACAGTCGCAGACAGATGCAGACAGGCACATAGACAGATAGAGACAGAGACAGACAGAGACAGTGACAGACAGAGACAGAGACAGACAGCGACAGAGGCAGTCAGAGACAGAGACAGAGACACAGACAGAAATGACAGAGACACACAGACACACAGACAGAGACAGAGACAGAGACAGAGACAGAGACAGAGGCAGAGACAGAGACAGAGACGGAGACAGAGACAGAGACAGAGACAGAGACAGAGACAGAGACAGAGACAGAGACAGAGACAGAGACAGAGACAGAGACAGAGACAGAGACAGAGACAGAGACAGAGGCACAGACAGAGACAGAGACAGAAACGGACAGAGGCAGAGGCAGAGACAGAGACAGAGACAGAGGAAGAGACAGAGGCAGAGACAGAGACAGAGACAGGCAGACGCAGACAGAGGCAGAGACAGAGACGGAGTCAGTCAGAGACAGAGACAGAGGCAGAAATGACAGTGACACACAGAGACAGACAGAGACAGAGACTGAGACAGAGACCGACAGCGACAGACAGAGACAGAGACACACAGTGACACACACAGACAGAGACAGACAGAGACAGAGACAGCGACAGACGGAGACAGATACAGGCAGTGACAGAGACAGAGACACAGACAGGGACAGAGACAGAGACTGAGACAGAGACAGAGACAGAGACAGAGACAGAGACAGAGACGGAGACGGAGACGGAGACGGAGACGGAGACGGAGACGGAGACGGAGACGGAGACGGAGACGGAGACGGAGACGGAGACGGAGACGGAGACGGAGACAGAGACAGAGTCAGAGACAGAGACAGAGACAGAGACAGAAACAGAGACAGGGACAGAGACAGAGACAGAGACAGAGACAGACAGAGGCAGACAGAGACAGACAGAGACAGAGACATGCAGAGACAGACAGAGACAGACAGAGATAGACAGAGACACACACAGACAGAGACAGGCAGAGACAGAGACAGCGACAGACAGAGACAGAGACAGAGACAGAGACCGACAGGGACATAGACATACAGAGACAGAGACAGACAGAGACAGAGACAGGCAGAGGCAGGGACAGACAAAGACAGAGACAGGCAGGGACAGAATAAGTCAGAGACACAGACAGAGACAGAGACAGAGACAGAGACAGTGGCAGACAGAGACAGAGACAGACAGAGACACACAGAGACAGAGACAACGACAGACAGAGACAGAGACAGAGACAGAGACAGAGGCAGAGGCAGTGACAGAGACAGAGGCAGAGACAGATACAGAGACAGAAACGGACAGAGATAGAGACAGAGCCAGAGACAGAGCCAGAGACAGAGGCAGAGACAGAGACAGAGACAGAGACAGAGACAGAGACAGAGACAGAGACAGAGACAGAAACGGACACACATAGAGACAGAGACAGGGGCAGAGACAGAGACAGAGACAGAGACAGAGACAGAGACAGAGACAGAGACAGAGACAGAGACAGAGACAGAGACAGAGACAGAGACAGAGACAGAGACAGAGACAGAGACAGAGACAGAGACAGAGACAGAGACAGAGACAGAGACAGAGACAGAGACAGAGACAGAGACAGAGACAGAGTCAGAGACAGAGACAGAGACAGAAACAGAGACAGGGACAGAGACAGAGACAGAGACAGAGACAGACAGAGACAGACAGAGACAGACAGAGACAGAGACATGCAGAGACAGACAGAGACAGACAGAGATAGACAGAGACACACACAGACAGAG
>NC_134995.1:1350000-1352500 GCF_050947335.1 Megachile rotundata
CAAAGACAGAGACAGGCAGGGACAGAATAAGTCAGAGACACAGACAGAGACAGAGACAGAGACAGAGACAGTGGCAGACAGAGACAGAGACAGACAGAGACACACAGAGACAGAGACAACGACAGACAGAGACAGAGACAGAGACAGAGACAGAGGCAGAGGCAGTGACAGAGACAGAGGCAGAGACAGATACAGAGACAGAAACGGACAGAGATAGAGACAGAGCCAGAGACAGAGCCAGAGACAGAGGCAGAGACAGAGACAGAGACAGAGACAGAGACAGAGACAGAGACAGAGACAGAAACGGACACACATAGAGACAGAGACAGGGGCAGAGACAGAGACAGACAGAGACAGAGACAGAGACAGAGACAGAGACAGAGACAGAGACAGAGACAGAGACAGAGACAGAGACAGAGACAGAGACAGAGACAGAGACAGAGACAGAGACAGAGACAGAGACAGAGACAGAGACAGAGACAGAGTCAGAGACAGAGACAGAGACAGAAACAGAGACAGGGACACAGACAGAGAAAAACAGACAGAGACAGACAGAGACAGAGAGAGATAGAGACACACAGAGACACACACAGACAGAGACAGACAGAGACAGAGACAGAGACAAACAGAGACAGTCGCAGACAGATGCAGACAGGCACATAGACAGATAGAGACAGAGACAGACAGAGACAGTGACAGACAGAGACAGAGACAGACAGCGACAGAGGCAGTCAGAGACAGAGACAGAGACACAGACAGAAATGACAGAGACACACAGACACACAGACAGAGGCAGAGACAGAGACAGAGACAGAGACAGAGGCAGAGACAGAGACAGAGACGGAGACAGAGACAGAGACAGAGACAGAGACAGAGACAGAGACAGAGACAGAGACAGAGACAGAGACAGAGACAGAGACAGAGACAGAGACAGAGACAGAGACAGAGGCACAGACAGAGAGAGAGACAGAAACGGACAGAGGCAGAGGCAGAGACAGAGACAGAGACAGAGGAAGAGACAGAGGCAGAGACAGAGACAGAGACAGGCAGACGCAGACAGAGGCAGAGACAGAGACGGAGTCAGTCAGAGACAGAGACAGAGGCAGAAATGACAGTGACACACAGAGACAGACAGAGACAGAGACTGAGACAGAGACCGACAGCGACAGACAGAGACAGAGACACACAGTGACACACACAGACAGAGACAGACAGAGACAGAGACAGCGACAGACGGAGACAGATACAGGCAGTGACAGAGACAGAGACACAGACAGGGACAGAGACAGAGACTGAGACAGAGACAGAGACAGAGACAGAGACAGAGACAGAGACGGAGACGGAGACGGAGACGGAGACGGAGACGGAGACGGAGACGGAGACGGAGACGGAGACGGAGACGGAGACGGAGACGGAGACGGAGACGGAGACGGAGACGGAGACGGAGACGGAGACAGAGACAGAGACAGAGTCAGAGACAGAGACAGAGACAGAGACAGAAACAGAGACAGGGACAGAGACAGAGACAGAGACAGAGACAGACAGAGGCAGACAGAGACAGACAGAGACAGAGACATGCAGAGACAGACAGAGACAGACAGAGATAGACAGAGACACACACAGACAGAGACAGGCAGAGACAGAGACAGCGACAGACAGAGACAGAGACAGAGACAGAGACCGACAGGGACATAGACATACAGAGACAGAGACAGACAGAGACAGAGACAGGCAGAGGCAGGGACAGACAAAGACAGAGACAGGCAGGGACAGAATAAGTCAGAGACACAGACAGAGACAGAGACAGAGACAGAGACAGTGGCAGACAGAGACAGAGACAGACAGAGACACACAGAGACAGAGACAACGACAGACAGAGACAGAGACAGAGACAGAGACAGAGGCAGAGGCAGTGACAGAGACAGAGGCAGAGACAGATACAGAGACAGAAACGGACAGAGATAGAGACAGAGCCAGAGACAGAGCCAGAGACAGAGGCAGAGACAGAGACAGAGACAGAGACAGAGACAGAGACAGAGACAGAAACGGACACACATAGAGACAGAGACAGGGGCAGAGACAGAGACAGAGACAGAGACAGAGACAGAGACAGAGACAGAGACAGAGACAGAGACAGAGACAGAGACAGAGACAGAGACAGAGACAGAGACAGAGACAGAGACAGAGACAGAGACAGAGACAGAGACAGAGACAGAGACAGAGACAGAGACAGAGACAGAGTCAGAGACAGAGACAGAGACAGAAACAGAGACAGGGACAGAGACAGAGACAGAGACAGAGACAGACAGAGACAGACAGAGACAGACAGAGACAGAGACATGCAGAGACAGACAGAGACAGACAGAGATAGACAGAGACACACACAGACAGAGACAGGCAGAGACAGAGACAGCGACAGACAGAGACAGAGACAGAGAGAGAGAGAGGGACAGACAGAGACAGAGAAAGACAGAGACATAGACAGACAGAGGCAGAGACA
>NC_134995.1:1357500-1365000 GCF_050947335.1 Megachile rotundata
CAGAGACAGAGACAGAGACAGAGACAGAGACAGAGACAGAGACAGAGACAGAGACAGAGACAGAGACAGAGAGAGAGACAGAGACAGAGACAGAGACAGAGACAGAAACGGACAGAGGCAGAGGCAAAGACAGAGGCAGAGACAGAGACAGAGACAGAGACAGAGGCAGAGACAGAGACAGAGACAGAGGCAGACACAGAGACAGAGGCAGAGACAGAGACATGCAGAGACAGACAGAGACAGACAGAGATAGACAGAGACACACACAGACAGAGACAGGCAGAGACAGAGACAGCGACAGACAGAGACAGAGACAGAGACAGAGACCGACAGGGACATAGACATACAGAGACAGAGACAGACAGAGACAGAGACAGGCAGAGGCAGGGACAGACAAAGACAGAGACAGGCAGGGACAGAATAAGTCAGAGACACAGACAGAGACAGAGACAGAGACAGAGACAGTGGCAGACAGAGACAGAGACAGACAGAGACACACAGAGACAGAGACTACGACAGACAGAGACAGAGACAGAGACAGAGACAGAGACAGAGGCAGAGGCAGAGACAGAGACAGAGGCAGAGACAGATACAGAGACTGAAACGGACAGAGATAGAGACAGAGCCAGAGACAGAGCCAGAGACAGAGGCAGAGACAGAGACAGAGACAGAGACAGAGACAGAAACGGACACACACAGAGACAGAGACAGGGGCAGAGACAGAGACAGAGACAGAGACAGAAACGGACAGAGGCAGAGGCAAAGACAGAGGCAGAGACAGAGACAGAGACAGGCAGACGCAGACAGAGACAGAGACAGAGACGGAGTCAGTCAGAGACAGAGACAGAGAAAGAAATGACAGTGACACACAGAGACAGACAGAGACACACAGAGACAGAGACAGGCAGAGGCAGAGACAGCGACAGACAGAGACAGAGACAGAGACAGAGACAGAGAGATAGACAGAGACAGACACATAGACAGAGAGAGGGACAGACAGAGACAGAGAAAGACAGAGACATAGACAGACAGAGGCAGAGACAGAGACAGAGACAGAGACAGAGACAGAGACAGAGACAGAGACAGCGACAGAGACAGAGACAGAGACAGCGACAGAGACAGGGACAGAGTCAGAGACAGAGACAGAGACAGAGACCGACAGGGACATAAACAGACAGAGACAGAGACAGGCAGAGACAGGGACAGACAAAGACAGAGACTGACAGGGACAGAGTCAGTCACAGACACAGACAGAGACAGAGACAGAGACGGAGGCAGACAGAGACAGAGGCAGAGACAGAGCCAGAGGCAGAGGCAGAGGCAGAGACAGAGACAGAGACAGAGACAGAGACAGAGACAGAGACAGAGACAGAGACAGAGACAGAGACAGACAGAGACAGAGACAGGCAGACGCAGACAGAGGCAGAGACAGACAGAGACAGAGACAGAGACGGAGTCAGTCAGAGACAGAGATAGAGACTGAGACACAGACCGACAAAAACAGACAGAGACAGACAGAGACAGAGACAGGCAGAGGCAGGGACAGACAAAGACAGAGACAGGCAGGGACAGAATCAGTCAGAGACACAGACAGAGACAGAGACAGAGACAGTGGCAGACAGAGACAGAGACAGACAGAGACACACAGAGACAGAGACAACGACAGACAGAGACAGAGACAGAGACAGAGACAGAGACAGAGGCAGAGACAGAGACAGATGCAGAGACAGATACAGAGACAGAAACGGACAGAGATAGAGACAGAGCCAGAGACAGAGACAGAGACAGAGGCAGAGACAGAGACAGAGACAGAGACAGAGGCAGAGACAGAGGCAGAGACAGAGACAGAGGCAGGCAGACGCAGACAGAGACAGAGACAGAGACGGAGTCAGTCAGAGACAGAGACAGAGAAAGAAATGATAGTGACACACAGAGACAGACAGAGACACACAGAGACAGAGACAGCGACAGACTGAGACAGAGACAGAGACAGAGACAGAGACAGAGACAGAGACAGAGACAGAGACAGAGACAGAGACAGAGGCAGAGACAGAGACAGAGACAGAGACAGACACAGAGACAGAGATAGAGACAGAGACAGACAGAGACAGACAGAGACAGACAGAGACAGAGACATGCAGAGACAGACAGAGACAGACAGAGATAGACAGAGACACACACAGACAGAGACAGGCAGAGGCAGAGACAGCGATAGACAGAGACAGAGACAGAGACAGAGACAGAGAGAGAGACAGAGACCGACACATAGACAGAGAGAGGGACAGACAGAGACAGAGAAAGACAGAGACATAGACAGACAGAGGCAGAGACAGAGACAGAGACAGAGACAGAGACAGAGACAGAGACAGAGACAGAGACAGCGACAGAGACAGAGACAGAGACAGAGACAGCGACAGAGACAGCGACAGAGTCAGAGACAGAGACAGAGACAGAGACCGACAGGGACATAGACAGACAGAGACAGAGACAGGCAGAGACAGAGACAGGCAGCGACAGGGACAGACAAAGACAGAGACAGACAGGGACAGAGTCAGTCACAGACACAGACAGAGACAGAGACAGAGACGGAGGCAGACAGAGACAGAGGCAGAGACAGAGACAGAGACAGAGGCAGAGACAGATACAGAGACAGAAACGGACAGAGATAGAGACAGAGACAGAGACAGAGACAGAGACAGAAACGGACAGCGGCAGAGGCAGAGGCAGAGGCAGAGACAGAGACAGAGACAGAAACGGACAGAGGCAGAGGCAGAGACAGAGACAGAGGCAGAGACAGAGGCAAAGACAGAGACAGAGAGAGGCAGACGCAGACAGAGACAGAGACAGAGACGGAGTCAGTCAGAGACAGAGGCATAGACAGAAATGACAGTGACACACAGAGACAGACAGAGACCGAGACAGACAGAGACAGAGACTAACAGCGACAGAGTCAGTCAGAGACTGAGGCAGAGACAGAGTCAGACAGAGACAGAGACAGAGACTGAGACAGAGACCGACAGCGACAGACAGAGGCAGAGACACACAGAGACACACACAGACAGAGACAGACAGAGACAGAGACAGCGACAGACAGAGGCAGATACAGGCAGTGGCAGAGACAGTGACAGAGACAGGGACAGAGACAGAGACTGAGACAGAGACAGAGACAGAGAAAGAGACAGAGACAGAGACAGAGACAGAGACAGAGGCAGAGACAGAGACAAGGACAGAGACGGAGACAGAGACAGAGACAGAGACAGAGACAGAGACAGAGACAGAGACAGAGACAGAGTCAGAGACAGAGGCAGAGACAGAAGCAGAGACAGGGACAGAGACAGAGACAGAGACAGAGACAGACAGAGACAGACACAGACAGAGACAGGCAGAGGCAGAGACAGCGACAGACAGAGACAGAGACAGAGACAGAGACAGAGAGAGAGACAGAGACAGACACATAGACAGAGAGAGGGACAGATAGAGACAGAGAAAGACAGAGACATAGACAGACAGAGGCAGAGACAGAGACAGAGGCAGAGACAGAGACAGAGGCAGAGACAGATACAGAGACAGAAACGGACAGAGATAGAGACAGAGCCAGAGACAGAGACAGAGACAGAGGCAGAGACAGAGGCAAAGACAGAGACAGAGACAGGCAGACGCAGACAGAGACAGAGACAGAGACGGAGTCAGTCAGAGACAGAGATAGAGACTGAGACACAGACCGACAAAAACAGACAGAGACAGACAGAGACAGAGAGAGATAGAGACACTCAGAGACAAACACAGACAGAGACAGACAGAGACAGATATAGACAGAGACAGAGACAAACAGAGACAGTCGCAGACAGAGGCAGACAGAGACATAGACAGATACAGACAGAGACAGGCAGAGACAGAGACAAAGACAGAGACAGAGACAGAGACAGAGACAGAGACAGAGACAGAGACAGAGACAGAGACAGAGACAGAGACAGAGACAGAGACAGAGACAGAGACAGAGACAGAGACATAGACAGAGACAGAGACAGAGGCAGAGACAGAGCCAGAGGCAGAGGCAGAGGCAGAGACAGAGACAGAGACAGAGACAGAGACAGAGACAGAGACAGAGACAGACACAGAGACAGAGACAGAGACAGAGACAGAGACAGAGACAGAGACAGAGACAGAGACAGAGACAGAAACAGAGACAGAAACGGACACACATAGAGACAGAGACAGGGGCAGAGACAGAGACAGAGACAGAGACAGAAACGGACAGAGGCAGAGGCAGAAACAGAGGCAGAGACAGAGACAGAGACAGAGACAGAGACAGAGACAGAGACAGAGACAGAGACAGAGACAGACAGAGACAGAGACAGGCAGACGCAGACAGAGGCAGAGACAGACAGAGACAGAGACAGAGACGGAGTCAGTCAGAGACAGAGATAGAGACTGAGACACAGACCGACAAAAACAGACAGAGACAGACAGAGACAGAGAGAGATAGAGACACACAGAGACACACACAGACAGAGACAGACAGAGACAGATATAGACAGAGACAGAGACAAACAGAGACAGTCGCAGACAGAGGCAGACAGAGACATAGACAGATACAGACAGAGACAGGCAGAGACAGAGACAAAGACAGAGACAGAGACAGAGACAGAGACAGAGACAGAGACAGAGACAGAGACAGAGACAGAGACAGAGACAGAGACAGAGACAGAGACAGAGACAGAGACAGAGACAGAGACAGAGACAGAGACAGAGACAGAGACAGAGACAGAGACAGAGACAGAGACAGAGACAGAGGCAGAGACAGAGACAGAGACAGAGACAGAGACAAAGACAGGGACAGAGACAGAGACAGAGACAGAGACAGCGACAGAGACAGACAGAGACAGGCAGACGCAGACAAAGACAGAGACAGACAGAGACAGACAGCGTCAGAGTCAGTCAGAGACTGAGACAGAGACAGAGTCAGACAGAGACAGAGGCAGAGACTGAGACAGAGACCGACAGAGACAGACAGAGGCAGACAGAGACAGAGACACACAGACACACACAGAGACACACACAGACAGAGACAAACAGAGACAGGGACAGTGACAGACGGAGACAGAGATAGACAGAGACAGAGACAGAGTGTGCGGCAGAGACAGAGACAGAGACAGAGAGAGATAGACAGTGACACACACAGACAGGGACAGGCGGAGACAGAGACAGCGACAGACAGAAAAGAGACAGAGACAGAGACAGAGACAGAGACAGAGCTAGACACAGAGACAGAGACAGGGACACAGACACAGACATAGACAGAGACAGAGACAGAGACAGAGACAGAGACAGAGACAGAGACAGAGACAGAGACAGAGACAGAGACAGAGACAGAGACAGAGACAGTGACAGAGACAGAGACAGAGACAGAGACAGAGACAGAGACATGCAGAGACAGACAGAGACAGACAGAGATAGACAGAGACACACACAGACAGAGACAGGCAGAGGCAGAGACAGCGATAGACAGAGACAGAGACAGAGACAGAGACAGAGACAGAGAGAGAGACAGAGACCGACACATAGACAGAGAGAGGGACAGACAGAGACAGAGAAAGACAGAGACATAGACAGACAGAGGCAGAGACAGAGACAGAGACAGAGACAGAGACAGAGACAGAGACAGAGACAGCGACAGAGACAGAGACAGAGACAGAGACAGCGACAGAGACAGCGACAGAGTCAGAGACAGAGACAGAGACAGAGACCGACAGGGACATAGACAGACAGAGACAGAGACAGGCAGAGACAGAGACAGGCAGCGACAGGGACAGACAAAGACAGAGACAGACAGGGACAGAGTCAGTCACAGACACAGACAGAGACAGAGACAGAGACAGAGGCAGACAGAGACAGAGGCAGAGACAGAGACAGAGACAGAGGCAGAGACAGATACAGAGACAGAAACGGACAGAGATAGAGACAGAGACAGAGACAGAGACAGAGACAGAAACGGACAGAGGCAGAGGCAGAGGCAGAGGCAGAGACAGAGACAGAGACAGAAACGGACAGAGGCAGAGGCAGAGACACAGACAGAGGCAGAGACAGAGGCAAAGACAGAGACAGAGACAGGCAGACGCAGACAGAGACGGAGTCAGTCAGAGACAGAGGCATAGACAGAAATGACAGTGACACACAGAGACAGACAGAGACAGAGACAGACAGAGACAGAGACTAACAGCGACAGAGTCAGTCAGAGACTGAGGCAGAGACAGAGTCAGACAGAGACAGAGACAGAGACTGAGACAGAGACCGACAGCGACAGACAGAGACAGAGACACACACAGACAGAGACAGACAGAGACAGAGACAGCGACAGACAGAGGCAGATACAGGCAGTGGCAGAGACAGTGACAGAGACAGGGACAGAGACAGAGACTGAGACAGAGACAGAGACAGAGAAAGAGACAGAGACAGAGACAGAGACAGAGACAGAGACAGAGACAGAGACAGAGACAGAGACAGAGACAGAGACAAGGACAGAGACGGAGACAGAGACAGAGACAGAGACAGAGACAGAGACAGAGACAGAGACAGAGACAGAGACAGAGTCAGAGACAGAGGCAGAGACAGAAGCAGAGACAGGGACAGAGACAGAGACAGAGACAGAGACAGAGACAGAGACAGAGGCAGAGGCAGAGACAGAGACAGAGGCAGAGACAGATACAGAGACAGAAACGGACAGAGATAGAGACAGAGCCAGAGACAGAGCCAGAGACAGAGGCAGAGACAGAGACAGAGACAGAGACAGAGACAGAGACAGAGACAGAGACAGAGACAGAAACGGACACACATAGAGACAGAGACAGGGGCAGAGACAGAGACATGCAGAGACAGACAGAGACAGACAGAGATAGACAGAGACACACACAGACAGAGACAGGCAGAGACAGAGACAGCGACAGACAGAGACAGAGACCGACAGGGACATAGACATACAGAGACAGAGACAGACAGAGACAGAGACAGGCAGAGGCAGGGACAGACAAAGACAGAGACAGGCAGGGACAGAATAAGTCAGAGACACAGACAGAGACAGAGACAGAGACAGAGACAGTGGCAGACAGAGACAGAGACAGACAGAGACACACAGAGACAGAGACTACGACAGACAGAGACAGAGACAGAGACAGAGACAGAGACAGAGACAGAGACAGAGGCAGAGGCAGAGACAGAGACAGAGGCAGAGACAGATACAGAGACAGAAACGGACAGAGATAGAGACAGAGCCAGAGACAGAGCCAGAGACAGAGGCAGAGACAGAGACAGAGACAGAGACAGAGACAGAGACAGAGACAGAGACAGAGACAGAGACAGAAACGGACACACATAGAGACAGAGACAGGGGCAGAGACAGAGACAGAGACAGAGACAGAAACGGACAGAGGCAGAGGCAGAGACAGAGGCAGAGACAGAGACAGAGACAGGCAGACGCAGACAGAGACAGAGACAGAGACGGAG
>NC_134995.1:1370000-1372500 GCF_050947335.1 Megachile rotundata
AGAGACACAGATAGAGACTGAGACACAGACCGACAAAAACAGACAGAGACAGACAGAGACAGAGACAGGCAGAGGCAGGGACAGACAAAGACAGAGACAGGCAGGGACAGAATCAGTCAGAGACACAGACAGAGACAGAGACAGAGACAGTGGCAGACAGAGACAGAGACAGACAGAGACACACAGAGACAGAGACAACGACAGACAGAGACAGAGACAGAGACAGAGACAGAGAGAGAGGCAGAGACAGAGACAGAGGCAGAGACAGATACAGAGACAGAAACGGACAGAGATAGAGACAGAGCCAGAGACAGAGACAGAGACAGAGGCAGAGACAGAGACAGAGACAGAGACAGAGGCAGAGACAGAGGCAGAGACAGAGACAGAGGCAGGCAGACGCAGACAGAGACAGAGACAGAGACGGAGTCAGTCAGAGACAGAGACAGAGAAAGAAATGACAGTGACACACAGAGACAGACAGAGACACACAGAGACAGAGACAGCGACAGACTGAGACAGAGACAGAGACAGAGACAGAGACAGAGACAGAGACAGAGACAGAGACAGAGACAGAGGCAGAGACAGAGACAGAGACAGAGACAGACACAGAGACAGAGATAGAGACAGAGACAGACAGAGACAGACAGAGGCAGACAGAGACAGACAGAGACAGACAGAGACAGAGACATGCAGAGACAGACAGAGACAGACAGAGATAGACAGAGACACACACAGACAGAGACAGGCAGAGGCAGAGACAGCGATAGACAGAGACAGAGACAGAGACAGAGACAGAGAGAGAGACAGAGACCGACACATAGACAGAGAGAGGGACAGACAGAGACAGAGAATGACAGAGACATAGACAGACAGAGGCAGAGACAGAGACAGAGACAGAGACAGAGACAGAGACAGAGACAGAGACAGAGACAGCGACAGAGACAGAGACAGAGACAGAGACAGCGACAGAGACAGCGACAGAGTCAGAGACAGAGACAGAGACAGAGACCGACAGGGACATAGACAGACAGAGACAGAGACAGGCAGAGACAGAGACAGGCAGCGACAGGGACAGACAAAGACAGAGACAGACAGGGACAGAGTCAGTCACAGACACAGACAGAGACAGAGACAGAGACGGAGGCAGACAGAGACAGAGGCAGAGACAGAGACAGAGACAGAGGCAGAGACAGATACAGAGACAGAAACGGACAGAGATAGAGACAGAGACAGAGACAGAGACAGAGACAGAAACGGACAGAGGCAGAGGCAGAGGCAGAGGCAGAGACAGAGACAGAGACAGAAACGGACAGAGGCAGAGGCAGAGACAGAGACAGAGGCAGAGACAGAGGCAAAGACAGAGACAGAGACAGGCAGACGCAGACAGAGACAGAGACAGAGACGGAGTCAGTCAGAGACAGAGGCATAGACAGAAATGACAGTGACACACAGAGACAGACAGAGACCGAGACAGACAGAGACAGAGACTAACAGCGACAGAGTCAGTCAGAGACTGAGGCAGAGACAGAGTCAGACAGAGACAGAGACAAGGACAGAGACGGAGACAGAGACAGAGACAGAGACAGAGACAGAGACAGAGACAGAGACAGAGACAGAGACAGAGTCAGAGACAGAGGCAGAGACAGAAGCAGAGACAGGGACAGAGACAGAGACAGAGACAGAGACAGACAGAGACAGACACAGACAGAGACAGGCAGAGGCAGAGACAGCGACAGACAGAGACAGAGACAGAGACAGAGACAGAGAGAGAGACAGAGACAGACACATAGACAGAGAGAGGGACAGATAGAGACAGAGAAAGACAGAGACATAGACAGACAGAGGCAGAGACAGAGACAGAGGCAGAGACAGAGACAGAGGCAGAGACAGATACAGAGACAGAAACGGACAGAGATAGAGACAGAGCCAGAGACAGAGACAGAGACAGAGGCAGAGACAGAGGCAAAGACAGAGACAGAGACAGGCAGACGCAGACAGAGACAGAGACAGAGACGGAGTCAGTCAGAGACAGAGATAGAGACTGAGACACAGACCGACAAAAACAGACAGAGACAGACAGAGACAGAGAGAGATAGAGACACTCAGAGACACACACAGACAGAGACAGACAGAGACAGATATAGACAGAGACAGAGACAAACAGAGACAGTCGCAGACAGAGGCAGACAGAGACATAGACAGATACAGACAGAGACAGGCAGAGACAGAGACAAGGACAGAGACAGAGACAGAGACAGAGACAGAGACAGAGACAGAAACAGAGACAGAGACAGAGACAGCGACAGAGACAGAGACAGAGACATAGACAGAGACAGAGACAGAGGCAGAGACAGAGCCAGAGGCAGAGGCAGAGGCAGAGACAGAGACAGAGACAGAGACAGAGACAGAGACAGAGACAGACACAGAGACAGAGACAGAGACAGAGACAGAGACAGAGACAGAGACAGAGACAGAGACAGAGACAGAGACAGAAACAGAG
>NC_134995.1:1380000-1392500 GCF_050947335.1 Megachile rotundata
AGAGGCAGAGGCAGAGACAGAGACAGAGACAGAGGAAGAGACAGAGGCAGAGACAGAGACAGAGACAGGCAGACGCAGACAGAGGCAGAGACAGAGACGGAGTCAGTCAGAGACAGAGACAGAGGCAGAAATGACAGTGACACACAGAGACAGACAGAGACAGAGACTGAGACAGAGACCGACAGCGACAGACAGAGACAGAGACACACAGTGACACACACAGACAGAGACAGACAGAGACAGAGACAGCGACAGACGGAGACAGATACAGGCAGTGACAGAGACAGAGACACAGACAGGGACAGAGACAGAGACTGAGACAGAGACAGAGACAGAGACAGAGACAGAGACAGAGACGGAGACGGAGACGGAGACGGAGACGGAGACGGAGACGGAGACGGAGACGGAGACGGAGACGGAGACGGAGACGGAGACGGAGACGGAGACGGAGACGGAGACGGAGACGGAGACGGAGACGGAGACAGAGACAGAGACAGAGTCAGAGACAGAGACAGAGACAGAGACAGAAACAGAGACAGGGACAGAGACAGAGACAGAGACAGAGACAGACAGAGGCAGACAGAGACAGACAGAGACAGAGACATGCAGAGACAGACAGAGACAGACAGAGATAGACAGAGACACACACAGACAGAGACAGGCAGAGACAGAGACAGCGACAGACAGAGACAGAGACAGAGACAGAGACCGACAGGGACATAGACATACAGAGACAGAGACAGACAGAGACAGAGACAGGCAGAGGCAGGGACAGACAAAGACAGAGACAGGCAGGGACAGAATAAGTCAGAGACACAGACAGAGACAGAGACAGAGACAGAGACAGTGGCAGACAGAGACAGAGACAGACAGAGACACACAGAGACAGAGACAACGACAGACAGAGACAGAGACAGAGACAGAGACAGAGGCAGAGGCAGTGACAGAGACAGAGGCAGAGACAGATACAGAGACAGAAACGGACAGAGATAGAGACAGAGCCAGAGACAGAGCCAGAGACAGAGGCAGAGACAGAGACAGAGACAGAGACAGAGACAGAGACAGAGACAGAGACAGAAACGGACACACATAGAGACAGAGACAGGGGCAGAGACAGAGACAGAGACAGAGACAGAGACAGAGACAGAGACAGAGACAGAGACAGAGACAGAGACAGAGACAGAGACAGAGACAGAGACAGAGACAGAGACAGAGACAGAGACAGAGACAGAGACAGAGACAGAGACAGAGACAGAGACAGAGACAGAGACAGAGTCAGAGACAGAGACAGAGACAGAAACAGAGACAGGGACAGAGACAGAGACAGAGACAGAGACAGACAGAGACAGACAGAGACAGACAGAGACAGAGACATGCAGAGACAGACAGAGACAGACAGAGATAGACAGAGACACACACAGACAGAGACAGGCAGAGACAGAGACAGCGACAGACAGAGACAGAGACAGAGAGAGAGAGAGGGACAGACAGAGACAGAGAAAGACAGAGACATAGACAGACAGAGGCAGAGACAGAGACAGAGACAGAGACAGAGACAGAGACAGCGACATAGACAGAGACAGAGACAGAGACAGCGACAGAGACAGGGACAGAGTCAGAGACAAAGACAGGGACAGAGACCGACAGGGACATAGACAGACAGAGACAGAGACAGACAGAGACAGAGAGAGGCAGAGACAGGGACAGACAAAGACAGAGACAGACAGGGACAGAGTCAGTCACAGACACAGACAGAGACAGAGACAGAGACGGAGGCAGACAGAGACAGAGACAGACAGTGACACACAGAGACAGAGACAGCGACAGACAGAGACAGAGGCAGAGACAGAGACAGACACAGAGACAGAGGCAGAGACAGAGACAGAGACAGAGGCAGAGAGAGATACAGAGACAGAAACGGACAGAGATAGAGACAGAGACAGAGACAGAGACAGAGACAGAGACAGAAACGGACAGAGGCAGAGGCAGAGGCAAAGACAGAGACAGAGACAGAGGCAGAGACAGAAACAGAGACAGAGACAGAGACAGAAACGGACAGAGGCAGAGGCAGAGACAGAGACAGAGGCAGAGAGAGAGGCAAAGACAGAGACAGAGACAGGCAGACGCAGACAGAGACAGAGACAGAGACGGAGTCAGTCAGAGACAGAGACATAGACAGAAATGACAGTGACACACAGAGACAGACAGAGACAGAGACAGCGACAGACAGAGAGAAAGACAGAGACAGAGAAGGAGACAGAGACAGAGACAGAGACAGAGACAGATACATAGACAGAGAGAGGGACAGACAGAGACAGAGAATGACAGAGACATAGACAGACAGAGGCAGATACAGAGACAGAGACAGAGACAGAGACAGAGACAGCGACAGAGGCAGAGACAGAGACAGAGACAGCGACAGAGACAGGGACAGGGACAGAGTCAGAGACAGAGACAGAGACAGACAGAGACAGACAGAGACAGACGGAGACAGACAGAGACAGACAGAGACAGACAGAGACAGACAGAGACAGACAGAGACAGAGACAGGCAGAGACAGACAGAGACAGACAGAGACAGACAGAGACAGACAGATACAGAGACAAAGAGAGACAGTGGCAGACAGAGACAGACAGGGTCATAGACAGACAGAGACAGAGACAGACAGAGACAGTGACAGAGAGAGATAGGCAGAGACACAGACAGACAGAGACAGACAGAGACAGAGTCAGTCAGAGACTGCGACAGACACAGAGTCAGTCAGAGACAGAGACAGAGACAGAGACAGGCAGACGCAGACAGAGACAGAGACAGAGACGGAGTCAGTCAGAGACAGAGACAGAGGCAGAAATGACAGTGACACACAGAGACAGACAGAGACAGAGACTGAGACAGAGACCGACAGCGACAGACAGAGACAGAGACACACAGAGACACACACAGACAGAGACAGGCAGAGACAGAGACAGCGACAGACAGAGACAGATAGTGGCAGTGACAGAGACAGAGACAGAGACATGGACAGAGACAGAGACAGAAATGACAGAGACACACAGAGACACAGACAGAGACAGAGACAGAGACAGAGACAGAGACAGAGACAGAGACAGAGACAGAGACAGAGACAGAGACAGAGACAGAGACAGAGACAGAGACAGAGACAGAGACAGAGACAGAGACAGAGACAGAGACAGAGAGAGAGACAGAGACAGAGAGAGAGACAGAGACAGAAACGGACAGAGGCAGAGGCAAAGACAGAGGCAGAGACAGAGACAGAGACAGAGACAGAGGCAGAGACAGAGACAGAGACAGAGGCAGACACAGAGACAGAGGCAGAGACAGAGACATGCAGAGACAGACAGAGACAGACAGAGATAGACAGAGACACACACAGACAGAGACAGGCAGAGACAGAGACAGCGACAGACAGAGACAGAGACAGAGACAGAGACCGACAGGGACATAGACATACAGAGACAGAGACAGACAGAGACAGAGACAGGCAGAGGCAGGGACAGACAAAGACAGAGACAGGCAGGGACAGAATAAGTCAGAGACACAGACAGAGACAGAGACAGAGACAGAGACAGTGGCAGACAGAGACAGAGACAGACAGAGACACACAGAGACAGAGACTACGACAGACAGAGACAGAGACAGAGACAGAGACAGAGACAGAGGCAGAGGCAGAGGCAGAGACAGAGGCAGAGACAGATACAGAGACAGAAACGGACAGAGATAGAGACAGAGCCAGAGACAGAGCCAGAGACAGAGGCAGAGACAGAGACAGAGACAGAGACAGAGACAGAAACGGACACACATAGAGACAGAGACAGGGGCAGAGACAGAGACAGAGACAGAGGCAGAAACGGACAGAGGCAGAGGCAAAGACAGAGGCAGAGACAGAGACAGAGACAGGCAGACGCAGACAGAGACAGAGACAGAGACGGAGTCAGTCAGAGACAGAGACAGAGACAGAGACAGAGACAGAGACAGAGACAGAGACAGAGACAGAGACAGAGACAGAGATAGAGACAGAGACAGAGACAGAGACAGAGACAGAGACAGAGACAGAGACAGAGACAGAGACAGAGACAGAGACAGAGACAGAGACAGAGATAGAGACAGAGACAGAGACAGAGACAGAGACAGAGACAGGCAGGGACAGAGACAGAGACAGAGACAGAGACAGAGACAGAGACAGAGACAGAGATAGAGACAGAGACAGAGACAGAGACAGACAGAGACAGAGACAGACAGAGACAGAGACAGACAGAGACAGAGACAGACAGAGACAGAGACAGACAGAGACAGAGACAGACAGAGACAGAGACAGGCAGACGCAGACAGAGACAGAGACAGACAGAGACAGAGACAGAGACAAACAGAGACAGTCGCAGACAGAGACAGACAGCGACAGAGTCAGTCAGAGACAGAGACAGAGACAGAGACAGAGACAGAGACAGAGACAGAGACAGACAGAGACCGAGACAGACAGAGACAGAGACAGGCAGACGCAGACAGAGACAGTGACAGACAGAGACAGAGACAGACAGCGACAGAGGCAGTCAGAGACAGAGACAGAGACACAGACAGAAATGACAGAGACACACAGACACACAGACAGAGACAGAGACAGAGACAGAGACAGAGACAGAGGCAGAGACAGAGACAGAGACGGAGACAGAGACAGAGACAGAGACAGAGACAGAGACAGAGACAGAGACAGAGACAGAGACAGAGACAGAGACAGAGACAGAGACAGAGACAGAGGCACAGACAGAGACAGAGACAGAAACGGACAGAGGCAGAGGCAGAGACAGAGACAGAGACAGAGGAAGAGACAGAGGCAGAGACAGAGACAGAGACAGGCAGACGCAGACAGAGGCAGAGACAGTGACGGAGTCAGTCAGAGACAGAGACAGAGAAAGAAATGACAGTGACACACAGAGACAGACAGAGACACACAGAGACAGAGACAGCGACAGACTGAGACAGAGACAGAGACAGAGACAGAGACAGAGACAGAGACAGAGACAGAGACAGAGACAGACAGAGACAGAGACAGGCAGACGCAGACAGAGGCAGAGACAGACAGAGACAGAGACAGAGACGGAGTCAGTCAGAGACAGAGATAGAGACTGAGACACAGACCGACAAAAACAGACAGAGACAGACAGAGACAGAGACAGGCAGAGGCAGGGACAGACAAAGACAGAGACAGGCAGGGACAGAATCAGTCAGAGACACAGACAGAGACAGAGACAGAGACAGTGGCAGACAGAGACAGAGACAGACAGAGACACACAGAGACAGAGACAACGACAGACAGAGACAGAGACAGAGACAGAGACAGAGACAGAGGCAGAGACAGAGACAGAGGCAGAGACAGATACAGAGACAGAAACGGACAGAGATAGAGACAGAGCCAGAGACAGAGACAGAGACAGAGGCAGAGACAGAGACAGAGACAGAGACAGAGGCAGAGACAGAGGCAGAGACAGAGACAGAGGCAGGCAGACGCAGACAGAGACAGAGACAGAGACGGAGTCAGTCAGAGACAGAGACAGAGAAAGAAATGACAGTGACACACAGAGACAGACAGAGACACACAGAGACAGAGACAGCGACAGACTGAGACAGAGACAGAGACAGAGACAGAGACAGAGACAGAGACAGAGACAGAGACAGAGACAGAGACAGAGGCAGAGACAGAGACAGAGACAGAGACAGACACAGAGACAGAGATAGAGACAGAGACAGACAGAGACAGACAGGGACATAGACAGACAGAGACAGAGACAGGCAGAGACAGAGACAGGCAGCGACAGGGACAGACAAAGACAGAGACAGACAGGGACAGAGTCAGTCACAGACACAGACAGAGACAGAGACAGAGACGGAGGCAGACAGAGACAGAGGCAGAGACAGAGACAGAGACAGAGGCAGAGACAGATACAGAGACAGAAACGGACAGAGATAGAGACAGAGACAGAGACAGAGACAGAGACAGAAACGGACAGCGGCAGAGGCAGAGGCAGAGGCAGAGACAGAGACAGAGACAGAAACGGACAGAGGCAGAGGCAGAGACAGAGACAGAGGCAGAGACAGAGGCAAAGACAGAGACAGAGAGAGGCAGACGCAGACAGAGACAGAGACAGAGACGGAGTCAGTCAGAGACAGAGGCATAGACAGAAATGACAGTGACACACAGAGACAGACAGAGACCGAGACAGACAGAGACAGAGACTAACAGCGACAGAGTCAGTCAGAGACTGAGGCAGAGACAGAGTCAGACAGAGACAGAGACAGAGACTGAGACAGAGACCGACAGCGACAGACAGAGACAGAGACACACAGAGACACACACAGACAGAGACAGACAGAGACAGAGACAGCGACAGACAGAGGCAGATACAGGCAGTGGCAGAGACAGTGACAGAGACAGGGACAGAGACAGAGACTGAGACAGAGACAGAGACAGAGACAGAGAAAGAGACAGAGACAGAGACAGAGACAGAGACAGAGACAGAGACAGAGACAAGGACAGAGACGGAGACAGAGACAGAGACAGAGACAGAGACAGAGACAGGGACAGAGACAGAGACAGAGTCAGAGACAGAGGCAGAGACAGAAGCAGAGACAGGGACAGAGACAGAGACAGAGACAGAGACAGACAGAGACAGACACAGACAGAGACAGGCAGAGGCAGAGACAGCGACAGACAGAGACAGAGACAGAGACAGAGACAGAGAGAGAGACAGAGACAGACACATAGACAGAGAGAGGGACAGATAGAGACAGAGAAAGACAGAGACATAGACAGACAGATGCAGAGACAGAGACAGAGGCAGAGACAGAGACAGAGGCAGAGACAGATACAGAGACAGAAACGGACAGAGATAGAGACAGAGCCAGAGACAGAGACAGAGACAGAGGCAGAGACAGAGGCAAAGACAGAGACAGAGACAGGCAGACGCAGACAGAGACAGAGACAGAGACGGAGTCAGTCAGAGACAGAGACAGAGGCAGAAATGACAGTGACACACAGAGACAGACAGAGACAGAGACTGAGACAGAGACCGACAGCGACAGACAGAGACAGAGACACACAGAGACACACACAGACAGAGACAGGCAGAGACAGAGACAGCGACAGACAGAGACAGATAGTGGCAGTGACAGAGACAGAGACAGAGACAGGGACAGAGACAGAGACAGAGACAGAGACAGAGACAGAGACAGAGACAGAGACAGAGACAGAGACGGAGACGGAGACAGAGACAGAGACAGAGACAGAGAGAGAGACAGAAACGGACACACATAGAGACAGAGACAGAGACAGAGACAGAGGCAGAGACAGAGACAGGGACGGAGACAGAGACAGAAACGGACAGAGGCAGAGGCAGAGACATAGACAGAGGCAGAGACAGAGGCAAAGACAGAGACAGAGACAGGCAGACGCAGACAGAAACAGAGACAGAGACGGAGTCAGTCAGAGACAGAGACAGAGGCAGAAATGACAGTGACACACAGAGACAGACAGAGACAGAGACTGAGACAGAGACCGACAGCGACAGACAGAGACAAAGACAGAGACACACAGAGACACACGCAGACAGAGACCGACAGAGACAGAGACAGCGACAGACAGAGACAGATACAGGCAATGACAGCGACAGAGTCAGTCAGAGACAGAGACAGAGACAGAGACAGAAATGACAGAGACACACAGAGACACAGACAGAGACAGAGACAGAGACAGAGACAGAGACAGAGACAGAGACAGAGACAGAGACAGAGACAGAGACAGAGACAGAGACAGAGACAGAGACAGAGACAGAGACAGAGACAGAGACAGAGACAGAGACAGAGACAGAGACAGAGACAGAGACAGAGAGAGAGACAGAGACAGAGACAGAGACAGAGACAGAAACGGACAGAGGCAGAGGCAAAGACAGAGGCAGAGACAGAGACAGAGACAGAGACAGAGACAGAGGCAGAGACAGAGACAGAGACAGAGGCAGACACAGAGACAGAGGCAGAGACAGAGACATGCAGAGACAGACAGAGACAGACAGAGATAGACAGAGACACACACAGACAGAGACAGGCAGAGACAGAGACAGCGACAGACAGAGACAGAGACAGAGACAGAGACCGACAGGGACATAGACATACAGAGACAGAGACAGACAGAGACAGAGACAGGCAGAGGCAGGGACAGACAAAGACAGAGACAGGCAGGGACAGAATAAGTCAGAGACACAGACAGAGACAGAGACAGAGACAGAGACAGTGGCAGACAGAGACAGAGACAGACAGAGACACACAGAGACAGAGACTACGACAGACAGAGACAGAGACAGAGACAGAGACAGAGACAGAGGCAGAGGCAGAGACAGAGACAGAGGCAGAGACAGATACAGAGACTGAAACGGACAGAGATAGAGACAGAGCCAGAGACAGAGCCAGAGACAGAGGCAGAGACAGAGACAGAGACAGAGACAGAGACAGAAACGGACACACACAGAGACAGAGACAGGGGCAGAGACAGAGACAGAGACAGAGACAGAAACGGACAGAGGCAGAGGCAAAGACAGAGGCAGAGACAGAGACAGAGACAGGCAGACGCAGACAGAGACAGAGACAGAGACGGAGTCAGTCAGAGACAGAGACAGAGAAAGAAATGACAGTGACACACAGAGACAGACAGAGACACACAGAGACAGAGACAGGCAGAGGCAGAGACAGCGACAGACAGAGACAGAGACAGAGACAGAGACAGAGAGATAGACAGAGACAGACACATAGACAGAGAGAGGGACAGACAGAGACAGAGAAAGACAGAGACATAGACAGACAGAGGCAGAGACAGAGACAGAGACAGAGACAGAGACAGAGACAGAGACAGAGACAGCGACAGAGACAGAGACAGAGACAGCGACAGAGACAGGGACAGAGTCAGAGACAGAGACAGAGACAGAGACCGACAGGGACATAAACAGACAGAGACAGAGACAGGCAGAGACAGGGACAGACAAAGACAGAGACTGACAGGGACAGAGTCAGTCACAGACACAGACAGAGACAGAGACAGAGACGGAGGCAGACAGAGACAGAGGCAGAGACAGAGCCAGAGGCAGAGGCAGAGGCAGAGACAGAGACAGAGACAGAGACAGAGACAGAGACAGAGACAGAGACAGAGACAGAGACAGAGACAGACAGAGACAGAGACAGGCAGACGCAGACAGAGGCAGAGACAGACAGAGACAGAGACAGAGACGGAGTCAGTCAGAGACAGAGATAGAGACTGAGACACAGACCGACAAAAACAGACAGAGACAGACAGAGACAGAGACAGGCAGAGGCAGGGACAGACAAAGACAGAGACAGGCAGGGACAGAATCAGTCAGAGACACAGACAGAGACAGAGACAGAGACAGTGGCAGACAGAGACAGAGACAGACAGAGACACACAGAGACAGAGACAACGACAGACAGAGACAGAGACAGAGACAGAGACAGAGACAGAGGCAGAGACAGAGACAGATGCAGAGACAGATACAGAGACAGAAACGGACAGAGATAGAGACAGAGCCAGAGACAGAGACAGAGACAGAGGCAGAGACAGAGACAGAGACAGAGACAGAGGCAGAGACAGAGGCAGAGACAGAGACAGAGGCAGGCAGACGCAGACAGAGACAGAGACAGAGACGGAGTCAGTCAGAGACAGAGACAGAGAAAGAAATGATAGTGACACACAGAGACAGACAGAGACACACAGAGACAGAGACAGCGACAGACTGAGACAGAGACAGAGACAGAGACAGAGACAGAGACAGAGACAGAGACAGAGACAGAGACAGAGACAGAGGCAGAGACAGAGACAGAGACAGAGACAGACACAGAGACAGAGATAGAGACAGAGACAGACAGAGACAGACAGAGACAGACAGAGACAGAGACATGCAGAGACAGACAGAGACAGACAGAGATAGACAGAGACACACACAGACAGAGACAGGCAGAGGCAGAGACAGCGATAGACAGAGACAGAGACAGAGACAGAGACAGAGAGAGAGACAGAGACCGACACATAGACAGAGAGAGGGACAGACAGAGACAGAGAAAGACAGAGACATAGACAGACAGAGGCAGAGACAGAGACAGAGACAGAGACAGAGACAGAGACAGAGACAGAGACAGAGACAGCGACAGAGACAGAGACAGAGACAGAGACAGCGACAGAGACAGCGACAGAGTCAGAGACAGAGACAGAGACAGAGACCGACAGGGACATAGACAGACAGAGACAGAGACAGGCAGAGACAGAGACAGGCAGCGACAGGGACAGACAAAGACAGAGACAGACAGGGACAGAGTCAGTCACAGACACAGACAGAGACAGAGACAGAGACGGAGGCAGACAGAGACAGAGGCAGAGACAGAGACAGAGACAGAGGCAGAGACAGATACAGAGACAGAAACGGACAGAGATAGAGACAGAGACAGAGACAGAGACAGAGACAGAAACGGACAGCGGCAGAGGCAGAGGCAGAGGCAGAGACAGAGACAGAGACAGAAACGGACAGAGGCAGAGGCAGAGACAGAGACAGAGGCAGAGACAGAGGCAAAGACAGAGACAGAGAGAGGCAGACGCAGACAGAGACAGAGACAGAGACGGAGTCAGTCAGAGACAGAGGCATAGACAGAAATGACAGTGACACACAGAGACAGACAGAGACCGAGACAGACAGAGACAGAGACTAACAGCGACAGAGTCAGTCAGAGACTGAGGCAGAGACAGAGTCAGACAGAGACAGAGACAGAGACTGAGACAGAGACCGACAGCGACAGACAGAGGCAGAGACACACAGAGACACACACAGACAGAGACAGACAGAGACAGAGACAGCGACAGACAGAGGCAGATACAGGCAGTGGCAGAGACAGTGACAGAGACAGGGACAGAGACAGAGACTGAGACAGAGACAGAGACAGAGAAAGAGACAGAGACAGAGACAGAGACAGAGACAGAGGCAGAGACAGAGACAAGGACAGAGACGGAGACAGAGACAGAGACAGAGACAGAGACAGAGACAGAGACAGAGACAGAGACAGAGACAGAGTCAGAGACAGAGGCAGAGACAGAAGCAGAGACAGGGACAGAGACAGAGACAGAGACAGAGACAGACAGAGACAGACACAGACAGAGACAGGCAGAGGCAGAGACAGCGACAGACAGAGACAGAGACAGAGACAGAGACAGAGAGAGAGACAGAGACAGACACATAGACAGAGAGAGGGACAGATAGAGACAGAGAAAGACAGAGACATAGACAGACAGAGGCAGAGACAGAGACAGAGGCAGAGACAGAGACAGAGGCAGAGACAGATACAGAGACAGAAACGGACAGAGATAGAGACAGAGCCAGAGACAGAGACAGAGACAGAGGCAGAGACAGAGGCAAAGACAGAGACAGAGACAGGCAGACGCAGACAGAGACAGAGACAGAGACGGAGTCAGTCAGAGACAGAGATAGAGACTGAGACACAGACCGACAAAAACAGACAGAGACAGACAGAGACAGAGAGAGATAGAGACACTCAGAGACAAACACAGACAGAGACAGACAGAGACAGATATAGACAGAGACAGAGACAAACAGAGACAGTCGCAGACAGAGGCAGACAGAGACATAGACAGATACAGACAGAGACAGGCAGAGACAGAGACAAAGACAGAGACAGAGACAGAGACAGAGACAGAGACAGAGACAGAGACAGAGACAGAGACAGAGACAGAGACAGAGACAGAGACAGAGACAGAGACAGAGACAGAGACATAGACAGAGACAGAGACAGAGGCAGAGACAGAGCCAGAGGCAGAGGCAGAGGCAGAGACAGAGACAGAGACAGAGACAGAGACAGAGACAGAGACAGACACAGAGACAGAGACAGAGACAGAGACAGAGACAGAGACAGAGACAGAGACAGAGACAGAGACAGAAACAGAGACAGAAACGGACACACATAGAGACAGAGACAGGGGCAGAGACAGAGACAGAGACAGAGACAGAAACGGACAGAGGCAGAGGCAGAAACAGAGGCAGAGACAGAGACAGAGACAGAGACAGAGACAGAGACAGAGACAGAGACAGAGACAGACAGAGACAGAGACAGGCAGACGCAGACAGAGGCAGAGACAGACAGAGACAGAGACAGAGACGGAGTCAGTCAGAGACAGAGATAGAGACTGAGACACAGACCGACAAAAACAGACAGAGACAGACAGAGACAGAGAGAGATAGAGACACACAGAGACACACACAGACAGAGACAGACAGAGACAGATATAGACAGAGACAGAGACAAACAGAGACAGTCGCAGACAGAGGCAGACAGAGACATAGACAGATACAGACAGAGACAGGCAGAGACAGAGACAAAGACAGAGACAGAGACAGAGACAGAGACAGAGACAGAGACAGAGACAG
>NC_134995.1:1402500-1412500 GCF_050947335.1 Megachile rotundata
AGACTGAGACACAGACAGAGAAAAACAGACAGAGACAGACAGAGACAGAGAGAGATAGAGACACACAGAGACACACACAGACAGAGACAGACAGAGACAGAGACAGAGACAAACAGAGACAGTCGCAGACAGATGCAGACAGGCACATAGACAGATAGAGACAGAGACAGACAGAGACAGTGACAGACAGAGACAGAGACAGACAGCGACAGAGGCAGTCAGAGACAGAGACAGAGACACAGACAGAAATGACAGAGACACACAGACACACAGACAGAGACAGAGACAGAGACAGAGACAGAGACAGAGGCAGAGACAGAGACAGAGACGGAGACAGAGACAGAGACAGAGACAGAGACAGAGACAGAGACAGAGACAGAGACAGAGACAGAGACAGAGACAGAGACAGAGACAGAGACAGAGACAGAGACAGAGGCACAGACAGAGACAGAGACAGAAACGGACAGAGGCAGAGACAGAGACAGAGACAGAGGAAGAGACAGAGGCAGAGACAGAGACAGAGACAGGCAGACGCAGACAGAGGCAGAGACAGAGACGGAGTCAGTCAGAGACAGAGACAGAGAAAGAAATGACAGTGACACACAGAGACAGACAGAGACACACAGAGACAGAGACAGCGACAGACTGAGACAGAGACAGAGACAGAGACAGAGACAGAGACAGAGACAGAGACAGAGACAGAGACAGAGACAGAGACAGACAGAGACAGAGACAGGCAGACGCAGACAGAGGCAGAGACAGACAGAGACAGAGACAGAGACGGAGTCAGTCAGAGACAGAGATAGAGACTGAGACACAGACCGACAAAAACAGACAGAGACAGACAGAGACAGAGACAGGCAGAGGCAGGGACAGACAAAGACAGAGACAGGCAGGGACAGAATCAGTCAGAGACACAGACAGAGACAGAGACAGAGACAGTGGCAGACAGAGACAGAGACAGACAGAGACACACAGAGACAGAGACAACGACAGACAGAGACAGAGACAGAGACAGAGACAGAGACAGAGGCAGAGACAGAGACAGAGGCAGAGACAGATACAGAGACAGAAACGGACAGAGATAGAGACAGAGCCAGAGACAGAGACAGAGACAGAGGCAGAGACAGAGACAGAGACAGAGACAGAGGCAGAGACAGAGGCAGAGACAGAGACAGAGGCAGGCAGACGCAGACAGAGACAGAGACAGAGACGGAGTCAGTCAGAGACAGAGACAGAGAAAGAAATGACAGTGACACACAGAGACAGACAGAGACACACAGAGACAGAGACAGCGACAGACTGAGACAGAGACAGAGACAGAGACAGAGACAGAGACAGAGACAGAGACAGAGACAGAGACAGAGACAGAGACAGAGGCAGAGACAGAGACAGAGACAGAGACAGACACAGAGACAGAGATAGAGACAGAGACAGACAGAGACAGACAGAGACAGACAGAGACAGAGACATGCAGAGACAGACAGAGACAGACAGAGATAGACAGAGACACACACAGACAGAGACAGGCAGAGGCAGAGACAGCGATAGACAGAGACAGAGACAGAGACAGAGACAGAGAGAGAGACAGAGACCGACACATAGACAGAGAGAGGGACAGACAGAGACAGAGAAAGACAGAGACATAGACAGACAGAGGCAGAGACAGAGACAGAGACAGAGACAGAGACAGAGACAGAGACAGAGACAGAGACAGCGACAGAGACAGAGACAGAGACAGAGACAGCGACAGAGACAGCGACAGAGTCAGAGACAGAGACAGAGACAGAGACCGACAGGGACATAGACAGACAGAGACAGAGACAGGCAGAGACAGAGACAGGCAGCGACAGGGACAGACAAAGACAGAGACAGACAGGGACAGAGTCAGTCACAGACACAGACAGAGACAGAGACAGAGACGGAGGCAGACAGAGACAGAGGCAGAGACAGAGACAGAGACAGAGGCAGAGACAGATACAGAGACAGAAACGGACAGAGATAGAGACAGAGACAGAGACAGAGACAGAGACAGAAACGGACAGCGGCAGAGGCAGAGGCAGAGGCAGAGACAGAGACAGAGACAGAAACGGACAGAGGCAGAGGCAGAGACAGAGACAGAGGCAGAGACAGAGGCAAAGACAGAGACAGAGAGAGGCAGACGCAGACAGAGACAGAGACAGAGACGGAGTCAGTCAGAGACAGAGGCATAGACAGAAATGACAGTGACACACAGAGACAGACAGAGACCGAGACAGACAGAGACAGAGACTAACAGCGACAGAGTCAGTCAGAGACTGAGGCAGAGACAGAGTCAGACAGAGACAGAGACAGAGACTGAGACAGAGACCGACAGCGACAGACAGAGACAGAGACACACAGAGACACACACAGACAGAGACAGACAGAGACAGAGACAGCGACAGACAGAGGCAGATACAGGCAGTGGCAGAGACAGTGACAGAGACAGGGACAGAGACAGAGACTGAGACAGAGACAGAGACAGAGAAAGAGACAGAGACAGAGACAGAGACAGAGACAGAGACAGAGACAGAGACAAGGACAGAGACGGAGACAGAGACAGAGACAGAGACAGAGACAGAGACAGAGACAGAGACAGAGACAGAGTCAGAGACAGAGGCAGAGACAGAAGCAGAGACAGGGACAGAGACAGAGACAGAGACAGAGACAGACAGAGACAGACACAGACAGAGACAGGCAGAGGCAGAGACAGCGACAGACAGAGACAGAGACAGAGACAGAGACAGAGACAGAGAGAGAGACAGAGACAGACACATAGACAGAGAGAGGGACAGATAGAGACAGAGAAAGACAGAGACATAGACAGACAGATGCAGAGACAGAGACAGAGGCAGAGACAGAGACAGAGGCAGAGACAGATACAGAGACAGAAACGGACAGAGATAGAGACAGAGCCAGAGACAGAGACAGAGACAGAGGCAGAGACAGAGGCAAAGACAGAGACAGAGACAGGCAGACGCAGACAGAGACAGAGACAGAGACGGAGTCAGTCAGAGACAGAGACAGAGGCAGAAATGACAGTGACACACAGAGACAGACAGAGACAGAGACTGAGACAGAGACCGACAGCGACAGACAGAGACAGAGACACACAGAGACACACACAGACAGAGACAGGCAGAGACAGAGACAGCGACAGACAGAGACAGATAGTGGCAGTGACAGAGACAGAGACAGAGACAGGGACAGAGACAGAGACAGAGACAGAGACAGAGACAGAGACAGAGACAGAGACAGAGACGGAGACGGAGACAGAGACAGAGACAGAGACAGAGAGAGAGACAGAAACGGACACACATAGAGACAGAGACAGAGACAGAGACAGAGGCAGAGACAGAGACAGGGACGGAGACAGAGACAGAAACGGACAGAGGCAGAGGCAGAGACATAGACAGAGGCAGAGACAGAGGCAAAGACAGAGACAGAGACAGGCAGACGCAGACAGAAACAGAGACAGAGACGGAGTCAGTCAGAGACAGAGACAGAGGCAGAAATGACAGTGACACACAGAGACAGACAGAGACAGAGACTGAGACAGAGACCGACAGCGACAGACAGAGACAAAGACAGAGACACACAGAGACACACGCAGACAGAGACCGACAGAGACAGAGACAGCGACAGACAGAGACAGATACAGGCAATGACAGCGACAGAGTCAGTCAGAGACAGAGACAGAGACAGAGACAGAAATGACAGAGACACACAGAGACACAGACAGAGACAGAGACAGAGACAGAGACAGAGACAGAGACAGAGACAGAGACAGAGACAGAGACAGAGACAGAGACAGAGACAGAGACAGAGACAGAGACAGAGACAGAGACAGAGACAGAGACAGAGACAGAGACAGAGAGAGAGACAGAGACAGAGACAGAGACAGAGACAGAAACGGACAGAGGCAGAGGCAAAGACAGAGGCAGAGACAGAGACAGAGACAGAGACAGAGGCAGAGACAGAGACAGAGACAGAGGCAGACACAGAGACAGAGGCAGAGACAGAGACATGCAGAGACAGACAGAGACAGACAGAGATAGACAGAGACACACACAGACAGAGACAGGCAGAGACAGAGACAGCGACAGACAGAGACAGAGACAGAGACAGAGACCGACAGGGACATAGATATACAGAGACAGAGACAGACAGAGACAGAGACAGGCAGAGGCAGGGACAGACAAAGACAGAGACAGGCAGGGACAGAATAAGTCAGAGACACAGACAGAGACAGAGACAGAGACAGAGACAGTGGCAGACAGAGACAGAGACAGACAGAGACACACAGAGACAGAGACTACGACAGACAGAGACAGAGACAGAGACAGAGACAGAGACAGAGGCAGAGGCAGAGACAGAGACAGAGGCAGAGACAGATACAGAGACAGAAACGGACAGAGATAGAGACAGAGCCAGAGACAGAGCCAGAGACAGAGGCAGAGACAGAGACAGAGACAGAGACAGAGACAGAAACGGACACACACAGAGACAGAGACAGGGGCAGAGACAGAGACAGAGACAGAGACAGAAACGGACAGAGGCAGAGGCAAAGACAGAGGCAGAGACAGAGACAGAGACAGGCAGACGCAGACAGAGACAGAGACAGAGACGGAGTCAGTCAGAGACAGAGACAGAGAAAGAAATGACAGTGACACACAGAGACAGACAGAGACACACAGAGACAGAGACAGGCAGAGGCAGAGACAGCGACAGACAGAGACAGAGACAGAGACAGAGACAGAGAGATAGACAGAGACAGACACATAGACAGAGAGAGGGACAGACAGAGACAGAGAAAGACAGAGACATAGACAGACAGAGGCAGAGACAGAGACAGAGACAGAGACAGAGACAGAGACAGAGACAGAGACAGAGACAGCGACAGAGACAGAGACAGAGACAGCGACAGAGACAGGGACAGAGTCAGAGACAGAGACAGAGACAGAGACCGACAGGGACATAAACAGACAGAGACAGAGACAGGCAGAGACAGGGACAGACAAAGACAGAGACTGACAGGGACAGAATCAGTCAGAGACACAGACAGAGACAGAGACAGAGACAGTGGCAGACAGAGACAGAGACAGACAGAGACACACAGAGACAGAGACAACGACAGACAGTGACAGAGACAGAGACAGACACAGAGACAGAGGCAGAGACAGAGACAGAGGCAGAGACAGATACAGAGACAGAAACGGACAGAGATAGAGACAGAGCCAGAGACAGAGACAGAGACAGAGGCAGAGACAGAGACAGAGACAGAGACAGAGGCAGAGACAGAGGCAGAGACAGAGACAGAGGCAGGCAGACGCAGACAGAGACAGAGACAGAGACGGAGTCAGTCAGAGACAGAGACAGAGAAAGAAATGATAGTGACACACAGAGACAGACAGAGACACACAGAGACAGAGACAGCGACAGACTGAGACAGAGACAGAGACAGAGACAGAGACAGAGACAGAGACAGAGACAGAGACAGAGACAGAGACAGAGGCAGAGACAGAGACAGAGACAGAGACAGACACAGAGACAGAGATAGAGACAGAGACAGACAGAGACAGACAGAGACAGACAGAGACAGAGACATGCAGAGACAGACAGAGGCAGACAGAGATAGACAGAGACACACACAGACAGAGACAGGCAGAGGCAGAGACAGCGATAGACAGAGACAGAGACAGAGACAGAGACAGAGAGAGAGACAGAGACCGACACATAGACAGAGAGAGGGACAGACAGAGACAGAGAAAGACAGAGACATAGACAGACAGAGGCAGAGACAGAGACAGAGACAGAGACAGAGACAGAGACAGAGACAGAGACAGAGACAGCGACAGAGACAGAGACAGAGACAGAGACAGCGACAGAGACAGCGACAGAGTCAGAGACAGAGACAGAGACAGAGACCGACAGGGACATAGACAGACAGAGACAGAGACAGGCAGAGACAGAGACAGGCAGCGACAGGGACAGACAAAGACAGAGACAGACAGGGACAGAGTCAGTCACAGACACAGACAGAGACAGAGACAGAGACGGAGGCAGACAGAGACAGAGGCAGAGACAGAGACAGAGACAGAGGCAGAGACAGATACAGAGACAGAAACGGACAGAGATAGAGACAGAGACAGAGACAGAAACGGACAGCGGCAGAGGCAGAGGCAGAGGCAGAGACAGAGACAGAGACAGAAACGGACAGAGGCAGAGGCAGAGACAGAGACAGAGGCAGAGACAGAGGCAAAGACAGAGACAGAGAGAGGCAGACGCAGACAGAGACAGAGACAGAGACGGAGTCAGTCAGAGACAGAGGCATAGACAGAAATGACAGTGACACACAGAGACAGACAGAGACCGAGACAGACAGAGACAGAGACTAACAGCGACAGAGTCAGTCAGAGACTGAGGCAGAGACAGAGTCAGACAGAGACAGAGACAGAGACTGAGACAGAGACCGACAGCGACAGACAGAGGCAGAGACACACAGAGACACACACAGACAGAGACAGACAGAGACAGAGACAGCGACAGACAGAGGCAGATACAGGCAGTGGCAGAGACAGTGACAGAGACAGGGACAGAGACAGAGACTGAGACAGAGACAGAGACAGAGAAAGAGACAGAGACAGAGACAGAGACAGAGACAGAGACAGAGACAGAGACAGAGACAAGGACAGAGACGGAGACAGAGACAGAGACAGAGACAGAGACAGAGACAGAGACAGAGACAGAGTCAGAGACAGAGGCAGAGACAGAAGCAGAGACAGGGACAGAGACAGAGACAGAGACAGAGACAGACAGAGACAGACACAGACAGAGACAGGCAGAGGCAGAGACAGCGACAGACAGAGACAGAGACAGAGACAGAGACAGAGAGAGAGACAGAGACAGACACATAGACAGAGAGAGGGACAGATAGAGACAGAGAAAGACAGAGACATAGACAGACAGAGGCAGAGACAGAGACAGAGGCAGAGACAGAGACAGAGGCAGAGACAGATACAGAGACAGAAACGGACAGAGATAGAGACAGAGCCAGAGACAGAGACAGAGACAGAGGCAGAGACAGAGGCAAAGACAGAGACAGAGACAGGCAGACGCAGACAGAGACAGAGACAGAGACGGAGTCAGTCAGAGACAGAGATAGAGACTGAGACACAGACCGACAAAAACAGACAGAGACAGACAGAGACAGAGAGAGATAGAGACACTCAGAGACAAACACAGACAGAGACAGACAGAGACAGATATAGACAGAGACAGAGACAAACAGAGACAGTCGCAGACAGAGGCAGACAGAGACATAGACAGATACAGACAGAGACAGGCAGAGACAGAGACAAAGACAGAGACAGAGACAGAGACAGAGACAGAGACAGAGACAGAGACAGAGACAGAGACAGAGACAGAGACAGAGACAGAGACAGAGACAGAGACATAGACAGAGACAGAGACAGAGGCAGAGACAGAGCCAGAGGCAGAGGCAGAGGCAGAGACAGAGACAGAGACAGAGACAGAGACAGAGACAGAGACAGACACAGAGACAGAGACAGAGACAGAGACAGAGACAGAGACAGAGACAGAGACAGAGACAGAGACAGAAACAGAGACAGAAACGGACACACATAGAGACAGAGACAGGGGCAGAGACAGAGACAGAGACAGAGACAGAAACGGACAGAGGCAGAGGCAGAAACAGAGGCAGAGACAGAGACAGAGACAGAGACAGAGACAGAGACAGAGACAGAGACAGAGACAGACAGAGACAGAGACAGGCAGACGCAGACAGAGGCAGAGACAGACAGAGACAGAGACAGAGACGGAGTCAGTCAGAGACAGAGATAGAGACTGAGACACAGACCGACAAAAACAGACAGAGACAGACAGAGACAGAGAGAGATAGAGACACACAGAGACACACACAGACAGAGACAGACATAGACAGATATAGACAGAGACAGAGACAAACAGAGACAGTCGCAGACAGAGGCAGACAGAGACATAGACAGATACAGACAGAGACAGGCAGAGACAGAGACAAAGACAGAGACAGAGACAGAGACAGAGACAGAGACAGAGACAGAGACAGAGACAGAGACAGAGACAGAGACAGAGACAGAGACAGAGACAGAGACAGAGACAGAGACAGAGACAGAGACAGAGACAGAGACAGAGACAGAAACAGAGACAGGGACAGAGACAGAGACTGAGACAGAGACAGAGACAGAGACAGAGACAGCGACAGACAGAGACAGAGACATGCAGAGACAGACAGAGACAGACAGAGATAGACAGAGACACACACAGACAGAGACAGGCAGAGACAGAGACAGCGACAGACAGAGACAGAGACAGAGAGAGAGAGGGGGACAGACAGAGACAGAGAAAGACAGAGACATAGACAGACAGAGGCAGAGACAGAGACAGAGACAGAGACAGAGACAGAGACAGCGACATAGACAGAGACAGAGACAGAGACAGCGACAGAGACAGGGACAGAGTCAGAGACAAAGACAGGGACAGAGACCGACAGGGACATAGACAGACAGAGACAGAGACAGACAGAGACAGAGAGAGGCAGAGACAGGGACAGACAAAGACAGAGACAGACAGGGACAGGGTCAGTCACAGACACAGACAGAGACAGAGACAGAGACGGAGGCAGACAGAGACAGAGACAGACAGTGACACACAGAGACAGAGACAGCGACAGACAGAGACAGAGGCAGAGACAGAGACAGACACAGAGACAGAGGCAGAGACAGAGACAGAGACAGAGGCAGAGAGAGATACAGAGACAGAAACGGACAGAGATAGAGACAGAGACAGAGACAGAGACAGAGACAGAGACAGAAACGGACAGAGGCAGAGGCAGAGGCAAAGACAGAGACAGAGACAGAGGCAGAGACAGAAACAGAGACAGAGACAGAGACAGAAACGGACAGAGGCAGAGGCAGAGACAGAGACAGAGGCAGAGAGAGAGGCAAAGACAGAGACAGAGACAGGCAGACGCAGACAGAGACAGAGACAGAGACGGAGTCAGTCAGAGACAGAGACATAGACAGAAATGACAGTGACACACAGAGACAGACAGAGACAGAGACAGCGACAGACAGAGAGAAAGACAGAGACAGAGAAGGAGACAGAGACAGAGACAGAGACAGAGACAGATACATAGACAGAGAGAGGGACAGACAGAGACAGAGAATGACAGAGACATAGACAGACAGAGGCAGATACAGAGACAGAGACAGAGACAGAGACAGAGACAGCGACAGAGGCAGAGACAGAGACAGAGACAGCGACAGAGACAGGGACAGGGACAGAGTCAGAGACAGAGACAGAGACAGACAGAGACAGACAGAGACAGACGGAGACAGACAGAGACAGACAGAGACAGACAGAGACAGACAGAGACAGACAGAGACAGAGACAGGCAGAGACAGACAGAGACAGACAGAGACAGACAGAGACAGACAGATACAGAGACAAAGAGAGACAGTGGCAGACAGAGACAGACAGGGTCATAGACAGACAGAGACAGAGACAGACAGAGACAGTGACAGAGAGAGATAGGCAGAGACACAGACAGACAGAGACAGACAGAGACAGAGTCAGTCAGAGACTGCGACAGACACAGAGTCAGTCAGAGACAGAGACAGAGACAGAGACAGGCAGACGCAGACAGAGACAGAGACAGAGACGGAGTCAGTCAGAGACAGAGACAGAGGCAGAAATGACAGTGACACACAGAGACAGACAGAGACAGAGACTGAGACAGAGACCGACAGCGACAGACAGAGACAGAGACACACAGAGACACACACAGACAGAGACAGGCAGAGACAGAGACAGCGACAGACAGAGACAGATAGTGGCAGTGACAGAGACAGAGACAGAGACAGGGACAGAGACAGAGACAGAAATGACAGAGACACACAGAGACACAGACAGAGACAGA
>NC_134995.1:1415000-1425000 GCF_050947335.1 Megachile rotundata
GAGACAGAGACAGAGACAGAGACAGAGACAGAGACAGAGACAGAGACAGAGACAGAGACAGAGACAGAGACAGAGGCACAGACAGAGACAGAGACAGAAACGGACAGAGGCAGAGACAGAGACAGAGACAGAGGAAGAGACAGAGGCAGAGACAGAGACAGAGACAGGCAGACGCAGACAGAGGCAGAGACAGAGACGGAGTCAGTCAGAGACAGAGACAGAGAAAGAAATGACAGTGACACACAGAGACAGACAGAGACACACAGAGACAGAGACAGCGACAGACAGAGACAGAGACAGAGACAGAGACAGAGACAGAGGCAGAGACAGAGACAGAGGCAGAGACAGATACAGAGACAGAAATGGACAGAGATAGAGACAGAGCCAGAGACAGAGACAGAGACAGAGGCAGAGACAGAGACAGAGACAGAGACAGAGGCAGAGACAGAGGCAGAGACAGAGACAGAGGCAGGCAGACGCAGACAGAGACAGAGACAGAGACGGAGTCAGTCAGAGACAGAGACAGAGAAAGAAATGACAGTGACACACAGAGACAGACAGAGACACACAGAGACAGAGACAGCGACAGACTGAGACAGAGACAGAGACAGAGACAGAGACAGAGACAGAGACAGAGACAGAGACAGAGACAGAGACAGAGGCAGAGACAGAGACAGAGACAGAGACAGACACAGAGACAGAGATAGAGACAGAGACAGACAGAGACAGACAGAGACAGACAGAGACAGAGACATGCAGAGACAGACAGAGACAGACAGAGATAGACAGAGACACACACAGACAGAGACAGGCAGAGGCAGAGACAGCGATAGACAGAGACAGAGACAGAGACAGAGACAGAGAGAGAGACAGAGACCGACACATAGACAGAGAGAGGGACAGACAGAGACAGAGAAAGACAGAGACATAGACAGACAGAGGCAGAGACAGAGACAGAGACAGAGACAGAGACAGAGACAGAGACAGAGACAGAGACAGCGACAGAGACAGAGACAGAGACAGAGACAGCGACAGAGACAGCGACAGAGTCAGAGACAGAGACAGAGACAGAGACCGACAGGGACATAGACAGACAGAGACAGAGACAGGCAGAGACAGAGACAGGCAGCGACAGGGACAGACAAAGACAGAGACAGACAGGGACAGAGTCAGTCACAGACACAGACAGAGACAGAGACAGAGACGGAGGCAGACAGAGACAGAGGCAGAGACAGAGACAGAGACAGAGGCAGAGACAGATACAGAGACAGAAACGGACAGAGATAGAGACAGAGACAGAGACAGAGACAGAGACAGAGACAGAAACGGACAGCGGCAGAGGCAGAGGCAGAGGCAGAGACAGAGACAGAGACAGAAACGGACAGAGGCAGAGGCAGAGACAGAGACAGAGGCAGAGACAGAGGCAAAGACAGAGACAGAGAGAGGCAGACGCAGACAGAGACAGAGACAGAGACGGAGTCAGTCAGAGACAGAGGCATAGACAGAAATGACAGTGACACACAGAGACAGACAGAGACCGAGACAGACAGAGACAGAGACTAACAGCGACAGAGTCAGTCAGAGACTGAGGCAGAGACAGAGTCAGACAGAGACAGAGACAGAGACTGAGACAGAGACCGACAGCGACAGACAGAGACAGAGACACACAGAGACACACACAGACAGAGACAGACAGAGACAGAGACAGCGACAGACAGAGGCAGATACAGGCAGTGGCAGAGACAGTGACAGAGACAGGGACAGAGACAGAGACTGAGACAGAGACAGAGACAGAGAAAGAGACAGAGACAGAGACAGAGACAGAGACAGAGACAGAGACAGAGACAAGGACAGAGACGGAGACAGAGACAGAGACAGAGACAGAGACAGAGACAGAGACAGAGACAGAGACAGAGTCAGAGACAGAGGCAGAGACAGAAGCAGAGACAGGGACAGAGACAGAGACAGAGACAGAGACAGACAGAGACAGACACAGACAGAGACAGGCAGAGGCAGAGACAGCGACAGACAGAGACAGAGACAGAGACAGAGACAGAGAGAGAGACAGAGACAGACACATAGACAGAGAGAGGGACAGATAGAGACAGAGAAAGACAGAGACATAGACAGACAGATGCAGAGACAGAGACAGAGGCAGAGACAGAGACAGAGGCAGAGACAGATACAGAGACAGAAACGGACAGAGATAGAGACAGAGCCAGAGACAGAGACAGAGACAGAGGCAGAGACAGAGGCAAAGACAGAGACAGAGACAGGCAGACGCAGACAGAGACAGAGACAGAGACGGAGTCAGTCAGAGACAGAGACAGAGGCAGAAATGACAGTGACACACAGAGACAGACAGAGACAGAGACTGAGACAGAGACCGACAGCGACAGACAGAGACAGAGACACACAGAGACACACACAGACAGAGACAGGCAGAGACAGAGACAGCGACAGACAGAGACAGATAGTGGCAGTGACAGAGACAGAGACAGAGACAGGGACAGAGACAGAGACGGAGACAGAGACAGAGACAGAGACAGAGACAGAGACAGAGACGGAGACGGAGACAGAGACAGAGACAGAGACAGAGAGAGAGACAGAAACGGACACACATAGAGACAGAGACAGAGACAGAGACAGAGGCAGAGACAGAGACAGGGACGGAGACAGAGACAGAAACGGACAGAGGCAGAGGCAGAGACATAGACAGAGGCAGAGACAGAGGCAAAGACAGAGACAGAGACAGGCAGACGCAGACAGAAACAGAGACAGAGACGGAGTCAGTCAGAGACAGAGACAGAGGCAGAAATGACAGTGACACACAGAGACAGACAGAGACAGAGACTGAGACAGAGACCGACAGCGACAGACAGAGACAAAGACAGAGACACACAGAGACACACGCAGACAGAGACCGACAGAGACAGAGACAGCGACAGACAGAGACAGATACAGGCAATGACAGCGACAGAGTCAGTCAGAGACAGAGACAGAGACAGAGACAGAAATGACAGAGACACACAGAGACACAGACAGAGACAGAGACAGAGACAGAGACAGAGACAGAGACAGAGACAGAGACAGAGACAGAGACAGAGACAGAGACAGAGACAGAGACAGAGACAGAGACAGAGACAGAGACAGAGACAGAGACAGAGACAGAGAGAGAGACAGAGACAGAGACAGAGACAGAGACAGAAACGGACAGAGGCAGAGGCAAAGACAGAGGCAGAGACAGAGACAGAGACAGAGACAGAGGCAGAGACAGAGACAGAGACAGAGGCAGACACAGAGACAGAGGCAGAGACAGAGACATGCAGAGACAGACAGAGACAGACAGAGATAGACAGAGACACACACAGACAGAGACAGGCAGAGACAGAGACAGCGACAGACAGAGACAGAGACAGAGACAGAGACCGACAGGGACATAGACATACAGAGACAGAGACAGACAGAGACAGAGACAGGCAGAGGCAGGGACAGACAAAGACAGAGACAGGCAGGGACAGAATAAGTCAGAGACACAGACAGAGACAGAGACAGAGACAGAGACAGTGGCAGACAGAGACAGAGACAGACAGAGACACACAGAGACAGAGACTACGACAGACAGAGACAGAGACAGAGACAGAGACAGAGACAGAGGCAGAGGCAGAGACAGAGACAGAGGCAGAGACAGATACAGAGACAGAAACGGACAGAGATAGAGACAGAGCCAGAGACAGAGCCAGAGACAGAGGCAGAGATAGAGACAGAGACAGAGACAGAGACAGAAACGGACACACACAGAGACAGAGACAGGGGCAGAGACAGAGACAGAGACAGAGACAGAAACGGACAGAGGCAGAGGCAAAGACAGAGGCAGAGACAGAGACAGAGACAGGCAGACGCAGACAGAGACAGAGACAGAGACGGAGTCAGTCAGAGACAGAGACAGAGAAAGAAATGACAGTGACACACAGAGACAGACAGAGACACACAGAGACAGAGACAGGCAGAGGCAGAGACAGCGACAGACAGAGACAGAGACAGAGACAGAGACAGAGAGATAGACAGAGACAGACACATAGACAGAGAGAGGGACAGACAGAGACAGAGAAAGACAGAGACATAGACAGACAGAGGCAGAGACAGAGACAGAGACAGAGACAGAGACAGAGACAGAGACAGAGACAGAGACAGCGACAGAGACAGAGACAGAGACAGCGACAGAGACAGGGACAGAGTCAGAGACAGAGACAGAGACAGAGACCGACAGGGACATAAACAGACAGAGACAGAGACAGGCAGAGACAGGGACAGACAAAGACAGAGACTGACAGGGACAGAGTCAGTCACAGACACAGACAGAGACAGAGACAGAGACGGAGGCAGACAGAGACAGAGGCAGAGACAGAGCCAGAGGCAGAGGCAGAGGCAGAGACAGAGACAGAGACAGAGACAGAGACAGAGACAGAGACAGAGACAGAGACAGAGACAGAGACAGAGACAGACAGAGACAGAGACAGGCAGACGCAGACAGAGGCAGAGACAGACAGAGACAGAGACAGAGACGGAGTCAGTCAGAGACAGAGATAGAGACTGAGACACAGACCGACAAAAACAGACAGAGACAGACAGAGACAGAGACAGGCAGAGGCAGGGACAGACAAAGACAGAGACAGGCAGGGACAGAATCAGTCAGAGACACAGACAGAGACAGAGACAGAGACAGTGGCAGACAGAGACAGAGACAGACAGAGACACACAGAGACAGAGACAACGACAGACAGAGACAGAGACAGAGACAGAGACAGAGACAGAGGCAGAGACAGAGACAGAGGCAGAGACAGATACAGAGACAGAAACGGACAGAGATAGAGACAGAGCCAGAGACAGAGACAGAGACAGAGGCAGAGGCAGAGACAGAGACAGAGACAGAGACAGAGGCAGAGACAGAGGCAGAGACAGAGACAGAGGCAGGCAGACGCAGACAGAGACAGAGACAGAGACGGAGTCAGTCAGAGACAGAGACAGAGAAAGAAATGATAGTGACACACAGAGACAGACAGAGACACACAGAGACAGAGACAGCGACAGACTGAGACAGAGACAGAGACAGAGACAGAGACAGAGACAGAGACAGAGACAGAGACAGAGACAGAGACAGAGGCAGAGACAGAGACAGAGACAGAGACAGACACAGAGACAGAGATAGAGACAGAGACAGACAGAGACAGACAGAGACAGACAGAGACAGAGACATGCAGAGACAGACAGAGACAGACAGAGATAGACAGAGACACACACAGACAGAGACAGGCAGAGGCAGAGACAGCGATAGACAGAGACAGAGACAGAGACAGAGACAGAGACAGAGACAGAGACCGACACATAGACAGAGAGAGGGACAGACAGAGACAGAGAAAGACAGAGACATAGACAGACAGAGGCAGAGACAGAGACAGAGACAGAGACAGAGACAGAGACAGAGACAGAGACAGAGACAGCGACAGAGACAGAGACAGAGACAGAGACAGCGACAGAGACAGCGACAGAGTCAGAGACAGAGACAGAGACAGAGACCGACAGGGACATAGACAGACAGAGACAGAGACAGGCAGAGACAGAGACAGGCAGCGACAGGGACAGACAAAGACAGAGACAGACAGGGACAGAGTCAGTCACAGACACAGACAGAGACAGAGACAGAGACGGAGGCAGACAGAGACAGAGGCAGAGACAGAGACAGAGACAGAGGCAGAGACAGATACAGAGACAGAAACGAACAGAGATAGAGACAGAGACAGAGACAGAGACAGAGACAGAAACGGACAGCGGCAGAGGCAGAGGCAGAGGCAGAGACAGAGACAGAGACAGAAACGGACAGAGGCAGAGGCAGAGACAGAGACAGAGGCAGAGACAGAGGCAAAGACAGAGACAGAGAGAGGCAGACGCAGACAGAGACAGAGACAGAGACGGAGTCAGTCAGAGACAGAGGCATAGACAGAAATGACAGTGACACACAGAGACAGACAGAGACCGAGACAGACAGAGACAGAGACTAACAGCGACAGAGTCAGTCAGAGACTGAGGCAGAGACAGAGTCAGACAGAGACAGAGACAGAGACTGAGACAGAGACCGACAGCGACAGACAGAGGCAGAGACACACAGAGACACACACAGACAGAGACAGACAGAGACAGAGACAGCGACAGACAGAGGCAGATACAGGCAGTGGCAGAGACAGTGACAGAGACAGGGACAGAGACAGAGACTGAGACAGAGACAGAGACAGAGAAAGAGACAGAGACAGAGACAGAGACAGAGACAGAGACAGAGACAGAGACAAGGACAGAGACGGAGACAGAGACAGAGACAGAGACAGAGACAGAGACAGAGACAGAGACAGAGACAGAGTCAGAGACAGAGGCAGAGACAGAAGCAGAGACAGGGACAGAGACAGAGACAGAGACAGAGACAGACAGAGACAGACACAGACAGAGACAGGCAGAGGCAGAGACAGCGACAGACAGAGACAGAGACAGAGACAGAGACAGAGAGAGAGACAGAGACAGACACATAGACAGAGAGAGGGACAGATAGAGACAGAGAAAGACAGAGACATAGACAGACAGAGGCAGAGACAGAGACAGAGGCAGAGACAGAGACAGAGGCAGAGACAGATACAGAGACAGAAACGGACAGAGATAGAGACAGAGCCAGAGACAGAGACAGAGACAGAGGCAGAGACAGAGGCAAAGACAGAGACAGAGACAGGCAGACGCAGACAGAGACAGAGACAGAGACGGAGTCAGTCAGAGACAGAGATAGAGACTGAGACACAGACCGACAAAAACAGACAGAGACAGACAGAGACAGAGAGAGATAGAGACACTCAGAGACAAACACAGACAGAGACAGACAGAGACAGATATAGACAGAGACAGAGACAAACAGAGACAGTCGCAGACAGAGGCAGACAGAGACATAGACAGATACAGACAGAGACAGGCAGAGACAGAGACAAAGACAGAGACAGAGACAGAGACAGAGACAGAGACAGAGACAGAGACAGAGACAGAGACAGAGACAGAGACAGAGACAGAGACAGAGACAGAGACAGAGACATAGACAGAGACAGAGACAGAGGCAGAGACAGAGCCAGAGGCAGAGGCAGAGGCAGAGACAGAGACAGAGACAGAGACAGAGACAGAGACAGAGACAGACACAGAGACAGAGACAGAGACAGAGACAGAGACAGAGACAGAGACAGAGACAGAGACAGAGACAGAAACAGAGACAGAAACGGACACACATAGAGACAGAGACAGGGGCAGAGACAGAGACAGAGACAGAGACAGAAACGGACAGAGGCAGAGGCAGAAACAGAGGCAGAGACAGAGACAGAGACAGAGACAGAGACAGAGACAGAGACAGAGACAGAGACAGACAGAGACAGAGACAGGCAGACGCAGACAGAGGCAGAGACAGACAGAGACAGAGACAGAGACGGAGTCAGTCAGAGACAGAGATAGAGACTGAGACACAGACCGACAAAAACAGACAGAGACAGACAGAGACAGAGAGAGATAGAGACACACAGAGACACACACAGACAGAGACAGACATAGACAGATATAGACAGAGACAGAGACAAACAGAGACAGTCGCAGACAGAGGCAGACAGAGACATAGACAGATACAGACAGAGACAGGCAGAGACAGAGACAAAGACAGAGACAGAGACAGAGACAGAGACAGAGACAGAGACAGAGACAGAGACAGAGACAGAGACAGAGACAGAGACAGAGACAGAGACAGAGACAGAGACAGAGACAGAGACAGAGACAGAGACAGAGACAGAGACAGAGACAGAGACAGAGACAGAGGCAGAGACAGAGACAGAGACAGAGACAGAGACAAAGACAGGGACAGAGACAGAGACAGAGACAGAGACAGCGACAGAGACAGACAGAGACAGGCAGACGCAGACAAAGACAGAGACAGACAGAGACAGACAGCGTCAGAGTCAGTCAGAGACTGAGACAGAGACAGAGTCAGACAGAGACAGAGGCAGAGACTGAGACAGAGACCGACAGAGACAGACAGAGGCAGACAGAGACAGAGACACACAGACACACACAGAGACACACACAGACAGAGACAAACAGAGACAGGGACAGTGACAGACGGAGACAGAGATAGACAGAGACAGAGACAGAGTGTGCGGCAGAGACAGAGACAGAGACAGAGAGAGATAGACAGTGACACACACAGACAGGGACAGGCGGAGACAGAGACAGCGACAGACAGAAAAGAGACAGAGACAGAGACAGAGACAGAGACAGAGCTAGACACAGAGACAGAGACAGGGACACAGACACAGACATAGACAGAGACAGAGACAGAGACAGAGACAGAGACAGAGACAGAGACAGAGACAGAGACAGAGACAGAGACAGAGACAGAGACAGAGACAGAGACAGAGACAGTGACAGAGACAGAGACAGAGACAGAGACAGAGACAGAGACAGAGACAGAGACATGCAGAGACAGACAGAGACAGACAGAGATAGACAGAGACACACACAGACAGAGACAGGCAGAGGCAGAGACAGCGATAGACAGAGACAGAGACAGAGACAGAGACAGAGACAGAGGCAGAGACAGAGACAGAGACAGAGACAGAGACAGAGACAAAGACAGGGACAGAGACAGAGACAGCGACAGAGACAGACAGAGACAGGCAGACGCAGACAAAGACAGAGACAGACAGAGACAGACAGCGTCAGAGTCAGTCAGAGACTGAGACAGAGACAGAGTCAGACAGAGACAGAGACAGAGACTGAGACAGAGACCGACAGAGACAGACAGAGGCAGACAGAGACAGAGACACACAGACACACACAGAGACACACACAGACAGAGACAAACAGAGACAGGGACAGTGACAGACGGAGACAGAGATAGACAGAGACAGAGACAGAGTGTGCGGCAGAGACAGAGACAGAGACAGACAGAGATAGACAGTGACACACACAGACAGGGACAGGCGGAGACAGAGACAGCGACAGACAGAAAAGAGACAGAGACAGAGACAGAGACAGAGACAGAGACAGAGACAGAGACATGCAGAGACAGACAGAGACAGACAGAGATAGACAGAGACACACACAGACAGAGACAGGCAGAGGCAGAGACAGCGATAGACAGAGACAGAGACAGAGACAGAGACAGAGACAGAGAGAGAGACAGAGACCGACACATAGACAGAGAGAGGGACAGACAGAGACAGAGAAAGACAGAGACATAGACAGACAGAGGCAGAGACAGAGACAGAGACAGAGACAGAGACAGAGACAGAGACAGAGACAGCGACAGAGACAGAGACAGAGACAGAGACAGCGACAGAGACAGCGACAGAGTCAGAGACAGAGACAGAGACAGAGACCGACAGGGACATAGACAGACAGAGACAGAGACAGGCAGAGACAGAGACAGGCAGCGACAGGGACAGACAAAGACAGAGACAGACAGGGACAGAGTCAGTCACAGACACAGACAGAGACAGAGACAGAGACAGAGGCAGACAGAGACAGAGGCAGAGACAGAGACAGAGACAGAGGCAGAGACAGATACAGAGACAGAAACGGACAGAGATAGAGACAGAGACAGAGACAGAGACAGAGACAGAAACGGACAGAGGCAGAGGCAGAGGCAGAGGCAGAGACAGAGACAGAGACAGAAACGGACAGAGGCAGAGGCAGAGACACAGACAGAGGCAGAGACAGAGGCAAAGACAGAGACAGAGACAGGCAGACGCAGACAGAGACGGAGTCAGTCAGAGACAGAGGCATAGACAGAAATGACAGTGACACACAGAGACAGACAGAGACAGAGACAGACAGAGACAGAGACTAACAGCGACAGAGTCAGTCAGAGACTGAGGCAGAGACAGAGTCAGACAGAGACAGAGACAGAGACTGAGACAGAGACCGACAGCGA
>NC_134995.1:1435000-1437500 GCF_050947335.1 Megachile rotundata
CAGAGACAGCGACAGAGACAGGGACAGGGACAGAGTCAGAGACCGAGACAGAGACAGACAGAGACAGACAGAGACAGACGGAGACAGACAGAGACAGACAGAGACAGACAGAGACAGACAGAGACAGACAGAGACAGAGACAGGCAGAGACAGACAGAGACAGGCAGAGACAGACAGAGACAGACAGATACAGAGACAAAGAGAGACAGTGGCAGACAGAGACAGACAGGGTCATAGACAGACAGAGACAGAGACAGACAGAGACAGTGACAGAGAGAGATAGGCAGAGACACAGACAGACAGAGACAGACAGAGACAGAGTCAGTCAGAGACTGCGACAGACACAGAGTCAGTCAGAGACAGAGACAGAGACAGAGACAGGCAGACGCAGACAGAGACAGAGACAGAGACGGAGTCAGTCAGAGACAGAGACAGAGGCAGAAATGACAGTGACACACAGAGACAGACAGAGACAGAGACTGAGACAGAGACCGACAGCGACAGACAGAGACAGAGACACACAGAGACACACACAGACAGAGACAGGCAGAGACAGAGACAGCGACAGACAGAGACAGATAGTGGCAGTGACAGAGACAGAGACAGAGACAGGGACAGAGACAGAGACAGAGACAGAGACAGAGACAGAGACAGAGACAGAGACAGAGACGGAGACGGAGACAGAGACAGAGACAGAGACAGAGAGAGAGACAGAAACGGACACACAGAGAGACAGAGACAGAGACAGAGACAAAGGCAGAGACAGAGACAGGGACGGAGACAGAGACAGAAACGGACAGAGGCAGAGGCAGAGACATAGTCAGAGGCAGAGACAGAGGCAAAGACAGAGACAGAGACAGGCAGACGCAGACAGAAACAGAGACAGAGACGGAGTCAGTCAGAGACAGAGACAGAGGCAGAAATGACAGTGACACACAGAGACAGACAGAGACAGAGACTGAGACAGAGACCGACAGCGACAGACAGAGACAGAGACAGAGACACACAGAGACACACGCAGACAGAGACCGACAGAGACAGAGACAGCGACAGACAGAGACAGATACAGGCAATGACAGCGACAGAGTCAGTCAGAGACAGAGACAGAGACAGAGACAGAGACAGAAATGACAGAGACACACAGAGACACAGACAGAGACAGAGACAGAGACAGAGACAGAGACAGAGACAGAGACAGAGACAGAGACAGAGACAGAGACAGAGACAGAGACAGAGACAGAGACAGAGACAGAGACAGAGACAGAGACAGAGACAGAGACAGAGAGAGAGACAGAGACAGAGACAGAGACAGAGACAGAGACAGACAGAGACAGAAACAGGCAGACGCAGACAGAGGCAGAGACAGACAGAGACAGAGACAGCGACAGACAGAGACAGATATAGACAGAGGCAGAGACAAACAGAGACAGTCGCAGACAGAGGCAAACAGGCACATAGACAGATAGAGACAGAGACAGACAGAGACTGTGACAGACAGAGACAGAGACAGACAGCGACAGAGTCAGTCAGAGACAGAGACAGAGACAGAGACAGAAATGACAGAGGCACACAGAGACACAGACAGAGACAGAGACAGAGACAGAGACAGAGACAGAGACAGAGACAGAGACAGAGACAGAGACAGAGACAGAGACAGAGATAGAGACAGAGACAGAGACAGAGACAGAGACACAGACAGAGAGAGAGACAGAGACAGAGACAGAGACAGAGACAGAGACAGAGACAGACAGAGACAGAGACAGAGACAGAGACAGAGACAGAGACAGAGACAGAGACATAGACAGAGACAGAGACAGAGGCAGAGACAGAGCCAGAGGCAGAGGCAGAGGCAGAGACAGAGACAGAGACAGAGACAGAGACAGAGACAGAGACAGAGACAGAGACAGAGACAGAGACAGAGACAGAGGCAGAGACAGAAACAGAGACAGAGGCAGACACAGAGACAGAGGCAGAGACAGAGACATGCAGAGACAGACAGAGACAGACAGAGATAGACAGAGACACACACAGACAGAGACAGGCAGAGTCAGAGACAGCGACAGACAGAGACAGAGACAGAGACAGAGACCGACAGGGACATAGACATACAGAGACAGAGACAGACAGAGACAGAGACAGGCAGAGGCAGGGACAGACAAAGACAGAGACAGGCAGGGACAGAATAAGTCAGAGACACAGACAGAGACAGAGACAGAGACAGAGACAGTGGCAGACAGAGACAGAGACAGACAGAGACACACAGAGACAGAGACTACGACAGACAGAGACAGAGACAGAGACAGAGACAGAGACAGAGACAGAGGCAGAGGCAGAGACAGAGACAGAGGCAGAGACAGATACAGAGACAGAAACGGACAGAGATAGAGACAGAGCCAGAGACAGAGCCAGAGACAGAGGCAGAGACAGAGACAGAGACAGAGACAGAGACAGAGACAGAGACAGAGACAGAAACGGACACACATAGAGACAGAGACAGGGG
>NC_134995.1:1445000-1450000 GCF_050947335.1 Megachile rotundata
ACAGAGGCAGAGACAGAGGCAAAGACAGAGACAGAGACAGGCAGACGCAGACAGAGACAGAGACAGAGACGGAGTCAGTCAGAGACAGAGACATAGACAGAAATGACAGTGACACACAGAGACAGACAGAGACAGAGACAGCGACAGACAGAGAGAAAGACAGAGACAGAGAAGGAGACAGAGACTGAGACAGAGACAGAGACAGATACATAGACAGAGAGAGGGACAGACAGAGACAGAGAATGACAGAGACATAGACAGACAGAGGCAGATACAGAGACAGAGACAGAGACAGAGACAGAGACAGCGACAGAGGCAGAGACAGAGACAGAGACAGCGACAGAGACAGGGACAGGGACAGAGTCAGAGACCGAGACAGAGACAGACAGAGACAGACAGAGACAGACGGAGACAGACAGAGACAGACAGAGACAGACAGAGACAGACAGAGACAGACAGAGACAGAGACAGGCAGAGACAGACAGAGACAGGCAGAGACAGACAGAGACAGACAGATACAGAGACAAAGAGAGACAGTGGCAGACAGAGACAGACAGGGTCATAGACAGACAGAGACAGAGACAGACAGAGACAGTGACAGAGAGAGATAGGCAGAGACACAGACAGACAGAGACAGACAGAGACAGAGTCAGTCAGAGACTGCGACAGACACAGAGTCAGTCAGAGACAGAGACAGAGACAGAGACAGGCAGACGCAGACAGAGACAGAGACAGAGACGGAGTCAGTCAGAGACAGAGACAGAGGCAGAAATGACAGTGACACACAGAGACAGACAGAGACAGAGACTGAGACAGAGACCGACAGCGACAGACAGAGACAGAGACACACAGAGACACACACAGACAGAGACAGGCAGAGACAGAGACAGCGACAGACAGAGACAGATAGTGGCAGTGACAGAGACAGAGACAGAGACAGGGACAGAGACAGAGACAGAGACAGAGACAGAGACAGAGACAGAGACAGAGACAGAGACGGAGACGGAGACAGAGACAGAGACAGAGACAGAGAGAGAGACAGAAACGGACACACAGAGAGACAGAGACAGAGACAGAGACAAAGGCAGAGACAGAGACAGGGACGGAGACAGAGACAGAAACGGACAGAGGCAGAGGCAGAGACATAGTCAGAGGCAGAGACAGAGGCAAAGACAGAGACAGAGACAGGCAGACGCAGACAGAAACAGAGACAGAGACGGAGTCAGTCAGAGACAGAGACAGAGGCAGAAATGACAGTGACACACAGAGACAGACAGAGACAGAGACTGAGACAGAGACCGACAGCGACAGACAGAGACAGAGACAGAGACACACAGAGACACACGCAGACAGAGACCGACAGAGACAGAGACAGCGACAGACAGAGACAGATACAGGCAATGACAGCGACAGAGTCAGTCAGAGACAGAGACAGAGACAGAGACAGAGACAGAAATGACAGAGACACACAGAGACACAGACAGAGACAGAGACAGAGACAGAGACAGAGACAGAGACAGAGACAGAGACAGAGACAGAGACAGAGACAGAGACAGAGACAGAGACAGAGACAGAGACAGAGACAGAGACAGAGACAGAGACAGAGACAGAGAGAGAGACAGAGACAGAGACAGAGACAGAGACAGAGACAGACAGAGACAGAAACAGGCAGACGCAGACAGAGGCAGAGACAGACAGAGACAGAGACAGCGACAGACAGAGACAGATATAGACAGAGGCAGAGACAAACAGAGACAGTCGCAGACAGAGGCAAACAGGCACATAGACAGATAGAGACAGAGACAGACAGAGACTGTGACAGACAGAGACAGAGACAGACAGCGACAGAGTCAGTCAGAGACAGAGACAGAGACAGAGACAGAAATGACAGAGGCACACAGAGACACAGACAGAGACAGAGACAGAGACAGAGACAGAGACAGAGACAGAGACAGAGACAGAGACAGAGACAGAGACAGAGACAGAGATAGAGACAGAGACAGAGACAGAGACAGAGACACAGACAGAGAGAGAGACAGAGACAGAGACAGAGACAGAGACAGAGACAGAGACAGACAGAGACAGAGACAGAGACAGAGACAGAGACAGAGACAGAGACAGAGACATAGACAGAGACAGAGACAGAGGCAGAGACAGAGCCAGAGGCAGAGGCAGAGGCAGAGACAGAGACAGAGACAGAGACAGAGACAGAGACAGAGACAGAGACAGAGACAGAGACAGAGACAGAGGCAGAGACAGAAACAGAGACAGAGGCAGACACAGAGACAGAGGCAGAGACAGAGACATGCAGAGACAGACAGAGACAGACAGAGATAGACAGAGACACACACAGACAGAGACAGGCAGAGTCAGAGACAGCGACAGACAGAGACAGAGACAGAGACAGAGACCGACAGGGACATAGACATACAGAGACAGAGACAGACAGAGACAGAGACAGGCAGAGGCAGGGACAGACAAAGACAGAGACAGGCAGGGACAGAATAAGTCAGAGACACAGACAGAGACAGAGACAGAGACAGAGACAGTGGCAGACAGAGACAGAGACAGACAGAGACACACAGAGACAGAGACTACGACAGACAGAGACAGAGACAGAGACAGAGACAGAGACAGAGACAGAGGCAGAGGCAGAGACAGAGACAGAGGCAGAGACAGATACAGAGACAGAAACGGACAGAGATAGAGACAGAGCCAGAGACAGAGCCAGAGACAGAGGCAGAGACAGAGACAGAGACAGAGACAGAGACAGAGACAGAGACAGAGACAGAAACGGACACACATAGAGACAGAGACAGGGGCAGAGACAGAGACAGAGACAGAGACAGAAACGGACAGAGGCAGAGGCAGAGACAGAGGCAGAGACAGAGACAGAGACAGGCAGACGCAGACAGAGACAGAGACAGAGACGGAGTCAGTCAGAGACAGAGACAGAGAAAGAAGTGACAGTGACACACAGAGACAGACAGAGACACACAGAGACAGAGACAGGCAGAGGCAGAGACAGCGACAGACAGAGACAGAGACAGAGACAGAGACAGAGAGATAGACAGAGACAGACACATAGACAGAGAGAGGGACAGACAGAGACAGAGAAAGACAGAGACATAGACAGACAGAGGCAGACACAGAGACAGAGACAGAGACAGAGACAGAGACAGAGACAGAGACAGCGACAGAGACAGAGACAGAGACAGCGACAGAGACAGGGACAGAGTCAGAGACAGAGACAGAGACAGAGACCGACAGGGACATAAACAGACAGAGACAGAGACAGGCAGAGACAGGGACAGACAAAGACAGAGACTGACAGGGACAGAGTCAGCCACAGACACAGACAGAGACAGAGACAGAGACGGAGGCAGACAGAGACAGAGGCAGAGACAGAGCCAGAGGCAGAGGCAGAGGCAGAGACAGAGACAGAGACAGAGACAGAGACAGAGACAGAGACAAAGACAGAGACAGACAGAGACAGAGACAGGCAGACGCAGACAGAGGCAGAGACAGACAGAGACAGAGACAGAGACGGAGTCAGTCAGAGACAGAGATAGAGACTGAGACACAGACCGACAAAAACAGACAGAGACAGACAGAGACAGAGACAGGCTGAGGCAGGGACAGACAAAGACAGAGACAGGCAGGGACAGAATCAGTCAGAGACACAGACAGAGACAGAGACAGAGACAGTGGCAGACAGAGACAGAGACAGACAGAGACACACAGAGACAGAGACAACGACAGACAGAGACAGAGACAGAGACAGAGACAGAGACAGAGGCAGAGACAGAGACAGAGGCAGAGACAGATACAGAGACAGAAACGGACAGAGATAGAGACAGAGCCAGAGACAGAGACAGAGACAGAGGCAGAGACAGAGACAGAGACAGAGACAGAGGCAGAGACAGAGGCAGAGACAGAGACAGAGGCAGGCAGACGCAGACAGAGACAGAGACAGAGACGGAGTCAGTCAGAGACAGAGACAGAGAAAGAAATGACAGTGACACACAGAGACAGACAGAGACACACAGAGACAGAGACAGCGACAGACTGAGACAGAGACAGAGACAGAGACAGAGACAGAGACAGAGACAGAGACAGAGACAGAGGCAGAGACAGAGACAGAGACAGAGACAGACACAGAGACAGAGATAGAGACAGAGACAGACAGAGACAGACAGAGACAGACAGAGACAGACAGAGACAGACAGAGACAGAGACATGCAGAGACAGACAGAGACAGACAGAGATAGACAGAGACACACACAGACAGAGACAGGCAGAGGCAGAGACAGCGATAGACAGAGACAGAGACAGAGACAGAGACAGAGAGAGAGACAGAGACCGACACATAGACAGAGAGAGGGACAGACAGAGACAGAGAATGACAGAGACATAGACAGACAGAGGCAGAGACAGAGACAGAGACAGAGACAGAGACAGAGACAGAGACAGAGACAGCGACAGAGACAGAGACAGAGACAGAGACAGCGACAGAGACAGCGACAGAGTCAGAGACAGAGACAGAGACAGAGACCGACAGGGACATAGACAGACAGAGACAGAGACAGGCAGAGACAGAGACAGGCAGCGACAGGGACAGACAAAGACAGAGACAGACAGGGACAGAGTCAGTCACAGACACAGACAGAGACAGAGACAGAGACGGAGGCAGACAGAGACAGAGGCAGAGACAGAGACAGAGACAGAGGCAGAGACAGATACAGAGACAGAAACGGACAGAGATAGAGACAGAGACAGAGACAGAGACAGAGACAGAAACGGACAGAGGCAGAGGCAGAGGCAGAGGCAGAGACAGAGACAGAGACAGAAACGGACAGAGGCAGAGGCAGAGACAGAGACAGAGGCAGAGACAGAGGCAAAGACAGAGACAGAGACAGGCAGACGCAGACAGAGACAGAGACAGAGACGGAGTCAGTCAGAGACAGAGGCATAGACAGAAATGACAGTGACACACAGAG
>NC_134995.1:1455000-1465000 GCF_050947335.1 Megachile rotundata
AGACAGAGACAGACAGGGTCATAGACAGACAGAGACAGAGACAGACAGAGACAGTGACAGAGAGAGATAGGCAGAGACACAGACAGACAGAGACAGACAGAGACAGAGTCAGTCAGAGACTGCGACAGACACAGAGTCAGTCAGAGACAGAGACAGAGACAGAGACAGGCAGACGCAGACAGAGACAGAGACAGAGACGGAGTCAGTCAGAGACAGAGACAGAGGCAGAAATGACAGTGACACACAGAGACAGACAGAGACAGAGACTGAGACAGAGACCGACAGCGACAGACAGAGACAGAGACACACAGAGACACACACAGACAGAGACAGGCAGAGACAGAGACAGCGACAGACAGAGACAGATAGTGGCAGTGACAGAGACAGAGACAGAGACAGGGACAGAGACAGAGACAGAGACAGAGACAGAGACAGAGACAGAGACAGAGACGGAGACGGAGACAGAGACAGAGACAGAGACAGAGAGAGAGACAGAAACGGACACACAGAGAGACAGAGACAGAGACAGAGACAAAGGCAGAGACAGAGACAGGGACGGAGACAGAGACAGAAACGGACAGAGGCAGAGGCAGAGACATAGTCAGAGGCAGAGACAGAGGCAAAGACAGAGACAGAGACAGGCAGACGCAGACAGAAACAGAGACAGAGACGGAGTCAGTCAGAGACAGAGACAGAGGCAGAAATGACAGTGACACACAGAGACAGACAGAGACAGAGACTGAGACAGAGACCGACAGCGACAGACAGAGACAGAGACAGAGACACACAGAGACACACGCAGACAGAGACCGACAGAGACAGAGACAGCGACAGACAGAGACAGATACAGGCAATGACAGCGACAGAGTCAGTCAGAGACAGAGACAGAGACAGAGACAGAGACAGAAATGACAGAGACACACAGAGACACAGACAGAGACAGAGACAGAGACAGAGACAGAGACAGAGACAGAGACAGAGACAGAGACAGAGACAGAGACAGAGACAGAGACAGAGACAGAGACAGAGACAGAGACAGAGACAGAGACAGAGACAGAGAGAGAGACAGAGACAGAGACAGAGACAGAGACAGAGACAGAGACAGACAGAGACAGAAACAGGCAGACGCAGACAGAGGCAGAGACAGACAGAGACAGAGACAGCGACAGACAGAGACAGATATAGACAGAGGCAGAGACAAACAGAGACAGTCGCAGACAGAGGCAAACAGGCACATAGACAGATAGAGACAGAGACAGACAGAGACTGTGACAGACAGAGACAGAGACAGACAGCGACAGAGTCAGTCAGAGACAGAGACAGAGACAGAGACAGAAATGACAGAGACACACAGAGACACAGACAGAGACAGAGACAGAGACAGAGACAGAGACAGAGACAGAGACAGAGACAGAGACAGAGACAGAGACAGAGATAGAGACAGAGACAGAGACAGAGACAGAGACACAGACAGAGAGAGAGACAGAGACAGAGACAGAGACAGAGACAGAGACAGAGACAGACAGAGACAGAGACAGAGACAGAGACAGAGACAGAGACAGAGACATAGACAGAGACAGAGACAGAGGCAGAGACAGAGCCAGAGGCAGAGGCAGAGGCAGAGACAGAGACAGAGACAGAGACAGAGACAGAGACAGAGACAGAGACAGAGACAGAGACAGAGGCAGAGACAGAAACAGAGACAGAGGCAGACACAGAGACAGAGGCAGAGACAGAGACATGCAGAGACAGACAGAGACAGACAGAGATAGACAGAGACACACACAGACAGAGACAGGCAGAGACAGAGACAGCGACAGACAGAGACAGAGACAGAGACAGAGACCGACAGGGACATAGACATACAGAGACAGAGACAGACAGAGACAGAGACAGGCAGAGGCAGGGACAGACAAAGACAGAGACAGGCAGGGACAGAATAAGTCAGAGACACAGACAGAGACAGAGACAGAGACAGAGACAGTGGCAGACAGAGACAGAGACAGACAGAGACACACAGAGACAGAGACTACGACAGACAGAGACAGAGACAGAGACAGAGACAGAGACAGAGACAGAGGCAGAGGCAGAGACAGAGACAGAGGCAGAGACAGATACAGAGACAGAAACGGACAGAGATAGAGACAGAGCCAGAGACAGAGCCAGAGACAGAGGCAGAGACAGAGACAGAGACAGAGACAGAGGCAGAGACAGAGACAGAGACAGAAACGGACACACATAGAGACAGAGACAGGGGCAGAGACAGAGACAGAGACAGAGACAGAAACGGACAGAGGCAGAGGCAGAGACAGAGGCAGAGACAGAGACAGAGACAGGCAGACGCAGACAGAGACAGAGACAGAGACGGAGTCAGTCAGAGACAGAGACAGAGAAAGAAATGACAGTGACACACAGAGACAGACAGAGACACACAGAGACAGAGACAGGCAGAGGCAGAGACAGCGACAGACAGAGACAGAGACAGAGACAGAGACAGAGAGATAGACAGAGACAGACACATAGACAGAGAGAGGGACAGACAGAGACAGAGAAAGACAGAGACATAGACAGACAGAGGCAGACACAGAGACAGAGACAGAGACAGAGACAGAGACAGAGACAGAGACAGCGACAGAGACAGAGACAGAGACAGCGACAGAGACAGGGACAGAGTCAGAGACAGAGACAGAGACAGAGACCGACAGGGACATAAACATACAGAGACAGAGACAGGCAGAGACAGGGACAGACAAAGACAGAGACTGACAGGGACAGAGTCAGCCACAGACACAGACAGAGACAGAGACAGAGACGGAGGCAGACAGAGACAGAGGCAGAGACAGAGCCAGAGGCAGAGGCAGAGGCAGAGACAGAGACAGAGACAGAGACAGAGACAGAGACAGAGACAGAGACAAAGACAGAGACAGACAGAGACAGAGACAGGCAGACGCAGACAGAGGCAGAGACAGACAGAGACAGAGACAGAGACGGAGTCAGTCAGAGACAGAGATAGAGACTGAGACACAGACCGACAAAAACAGACAGAGACAGACAGAGACAGAGACAGGCTGAGGCAGGGACAGACAAAGACAGAGACAGGCAGGGACAGAATCAGTCAGAGACACAGACAGAGACAGAGACAGAGACAGTGGCAGACAGAGACAGAGACAGACAGAGACACACAGAGACAGAGACAACGACAGACAGAGACAGAGACAGAGACAGAGACAGAGACAGAGGCAGAGACAGAGACAGAGGCAGAGACAGATACAGAGACAGAAACGGACAGAGATAGAGACAGAGCCAGAGACAGAGACAGAGACAGAGGCAGAGACAGAGACAGAGACAGAGACAGAGGCAGAGACAGAGGCAGAGACAGAGACAGAGGCAGGCAGACGCAGACAGAGACAGAGACAGAGACGGAGTCAGTCAGAGACAGAGACAGAGAAAGAAATGACAGTGACACACAGAGACAGACAGAGACACACAGAGACAGAGACAGCGACAGACTGAGACAGAGACAGAGACAGAGACAGAGACAGAGACAGAGACAGAGACAGAGACAGAGACAGAGGCAGAGACAGAGACAGAGACAGAGACAGACACAGAGACAGAGATAGAGACAGAGACAGACAGAGACAGACAGAGACAGACAGAGATAGACAGAGACACACACAGACAGAGACAGGCAGAGGCAGAGACAGCGATAGACAGAGACAGAGACAGAGACAGAGACAGAGAGAGAGACAGAGACCGACACATAGACAGAGAGAGGGACAGACAGAGACAGAGAATGACAGAGACATAGACAGACAGAGGCAGAGACAGAGACAGAGACAGAGACAGAGACAGAGACAGAGACAGAGACAGCGACAGAGACAGAGACAGAGACAGAGACAGCGACAGAGACAGCGACAGAGTCAGAGACAGAGACAGAGACAGAGACCGACAGGGACATAGACAGACAGAGACAGAGACAGGCAGAGACAGAGACAGGCAGCGACAGGGACAGACAAAGACAGAGACAGACAGGGACAGAGTCAGTCACAGACACAGACAGAGACAGAGACAGAGACGGAGGCAGACAGAGACAGAGGCAGAGACAGAGACAGAGACAGAGGCAGAGACAGATACAGAGACAGAAACGGACAGAGATAGAGACAGAGACAGAGACAGAGACAGAGACAGAAACGGACAGAGGCAGAGGCAGAGGCAGAGGCAGAGACAGAGACAGAGACAGAAACGGACAGAGGCAGAGGCAGAGACAGAGACAGAGGCAGAGACAGAGGCAAAGACAGAGACAGAGACAGGCAGACGCAGACAGAGACAGAGACAGAGACGGAGTCAGTCAGAGACAGAGGCATAGACAGAAATGACAGTGACACACAGAGACAGACAGAGACCGAGACAGACAGAGACAGAGACTAACAGCGACAGAGTCAGTCAGAGACTGAGGCAGAGACAGAGTCAGACAGAGACGGAGACAGAGACTGAGACAGAGACCGACAGCGACAGACAGAGACAGAGACACACAGAGACACACACAGACAGAGACAGACAGAGACAGAGACAGCGACAGACAGAGGCAGATACAGGCAGTGGCAGAGACAGTGACAGAGACAGGGACAGAGACAGAGACTGAGACAGAGACAGAGACAGAGACAGAGAAAGAGACAGAGACAGAGACAGAGACAGAGACAGAGACAGAGACAGAGACAGAGACAAGGACAGAGACGGAGACAGAGACAGAGACAGAGACAGAGACAGAGACAGAGACAGAGACAGAGACAGAGACAGAGTCAGAGACAGAGGCAGAGACAGAAGCAGAGACAGGGACAGAGACAGAGACAGAGACAGAGACAGACAGAGACAGACACAGACAGAGACAGGCAGAGGCAGAGACAGCGACAGACAGAGACAGAGACAGAGACAGAGACAGAGAGGGAGACAGAGACAGACACATAGACAGAGAGAGGGACAGATAGAGACAGAGAAAGACAGAGACATAGACAGACAGAGGCAGAGACAGAGACAGAGGCAGAGACAGAGACAGAGGCAGAGACAGATACAGAGACAGAAACGGACAGAGATAGAGACAGAGCCAGAGACAGAGACAGAGACAGAGGCAGAGACAGAGGCAAAGACAGAGACAGAGACAGGCAGACGCAGACAGAGACAGAGACAGAGACGGAGTCAGTCAGAGACAGAGATAGAGACTGAGACACAGACCGACAAAAACAGACAGAGACAGACAGAGACAGAGAGAGATAGAGACACTCAGAGACAAACACAGACAGAGACAGACAGAGACAGATATAGACAGAGACAGAGACAAACAGAGACAGTCGCAGACAGAGGCAGACAGAGACATAGACAGATACAGACAGAGACAGGCAGAGACAGAGACAAGGACAGAGACAGAGACAGAGACAGAGACAGAGACAGAGACAGAAACAGAGACAGAGACAAAGACAGAGACAGAGACAGAGACAGAGACATAGACAGAGACAGAGACAGAGGCAGAGACAGAGCCAGAGGCAGAGGCAGAGGCAGAGACAGAGACAGAGACAGAGACAGAGACAGAGACAGAGACAGACACAGAGACAGAGACAGAGACAGAGACAGAGACAGAGACAGAGACAGAGACAGAGACAGAGACAGAAACAGAGACAGAAACGGACACACATAGAGACAGAGACAGGGGCAGAGACAGAGACAGAGACAGAGACAGAAACGGACAGAGGCAGAGGCAGAAACAGAGGCAGAGACAGAGACAGAGACAGGCAGACGCAGACAGAGACAGAGACAGAGACGGAGTCAGTCAGAGACAGAGACAGAGAAAGAAATGACAGTGACACACAGAGACAGACAGAGACACACAGAGACAGAGACAGGCAGAGGCAGAGACAGCGACAGACAGAGACAGAGACAGAGACAGAGACAGAGAGATAGACAGAGACAGACACATAGACAGAGAGAGGGACAGACAGAGACAGAGAAAGACAGAGACATAGACAGACAGAGGCAGAGACAGAGACAGAGACAGAGACAGAGACAGAGACAGAGACAGAGACAGAGACAGCGACAGAGACAGAGACAGAGACAGAGACAGAGACAGCGACAGAGACAGGGACAGAGTCAGAGACAGAGACAGAGACAGAGACCGACAGGGACATAAACAGACAGAGACAGAGACAGGCAGAGACAGGGACAGACAAAGACAGAGACTGACAGGGACAGAGTCAGTCACAGACACAGACAGAGACAGAGACAGAGACGGAGGCAGACAGAGACAGAGGCAGAGACAGAGCCAGAGGCAGAGGCAGAGGCAGAGACAGAGCCAGAGGCAGAGGCAGAGGCAGAGACAGAGACAGAGACAGAGACAGAGACAGAGACAGAGACAGAGACAGAGACAGAGACAGAGGCAGAGACAGAAACAGAGACAGAGGCAGACACAGAGACAGAGGCAGAGACAGAGACATGCAGAGACAGACAGAGACAGACAGAGATAGACAGAGACACACACAGACAGAGACAGGCAGAGACAGAGACAGCGACAGACAGAGACAGAGACAGAGACAGAGACCGACAGGGACATAGACATACAGAGACAGAGACAGACAGAGACAGAGACAGGCAGAGGCAGGGACAGACAAAGACAGAGACAGGCAGGGACAGAATAAGTCAGAGACACAGACAGAGACAGAGACAGAGACAGAGACAGTGGCAGACAGAGACAGAGACAGACAGAGACACACAGAGACAGAGACTACGACAGACAGAGACAGAGACAGAGACAGAGACAGAGACAGAGACAGAGGCAGAGGCAGAGACAGAGACAGAGGCAGAGACAGATACAGAGACAGAAACGGACAGAGATAGAGACAGAGCCAGAGACAGAGCCAGAGACAGAGGCAGAGACAGAGACAGAGACAGAGACAGAGGCAGAGACAGAGACAGAGACAGAAACGGACACACATAGAGACAGAGACAGGGGCAGAGACAGAGACAGAGACAGAGACAGAAACGGACAGAGGCAGAGGCAGAGACAGAGGCAGAGACAGAGACAGAGACAGGCAGACGCAGACAGAGACAGAGACAGAGACGGAGTCAGTCAGAGACAGAGACAGAGAAAGAAATGACAGTGACACACAGAGACAGACAGAGACACACAGAGACAGAGACAGGCAGAGGCAGAGACAGCGACAGACAGAGACAGAGACAGAGACAGAGACAGAGAGATAGACAGAGACAGACACATAGACAGAGAGAGGGACAGACAGAGACAGAGAAAGACAGAGACATAGACAGACAGAGGCAGACACAGAGACAGAGACAGAGACAGAGACAGAGACAGAGACAGAGACAGCGACAGAGACAGAGACAGAGACAGCGACAGAGACAGGGACAGAGTCAGAGACAGAGACAGAGACAGAGACCGACAGGGACATAAACATACAGAGACAGAGACAGGCAGAGACAGGGACAGACAAAGACAGAGACTGACAGGGACAGAGTCAGCCACAGACACAGACAGAGACAGAGACAGAGACGGAGGCAGACAGAGACAGAGGCAGAGACAGAGCCAGAGGCAGAGGCAGAGGCAGAGACAGAGACAGAGACAGAGACAGAGACAGAGACAGAGACAGAGACAAAGACAGAGACAGACAGAGACAGAGACAGGCAGACGCAGACAGAGGCAGAGACAGACAGAGACAGAGACAGAGACGGAGTCAGTCAGAGACAGAGATAGAGACTGAGACACAGACCGACAAAAACAGACAGAGACAGACAGAGACAGAGACAGGCTGAGGCAGGGACAGACAAAGACAGAGACAGGCAGGGACAGAATCAGTCAGAGACACAGACAGAGACAGAGACAGAGACAGTGGCAGACAGAGACAGAGACAGACAGAGACACACAGAGACAGAGACAACGACAGACAGAGACAGAGACAGAGACAGAGACAGAGACAGAGGCAGAGACAGAGACAGAGGCAGAGACAGATACAGAGACAGAAACGGACAGAGATAGAGACAGAGCCAGAGACAGAGACAGAGACAGAGGCAGAGACAGAGACAGAGACAGAGACAGAGGCAGAGACAGAGGCAGAGACAGAGACAGAGGCAGGCAGACGCAGACAGAGACAGAGACAGAGACGGAGTCAGTCAGAGACAGAGACAGAGAAAGAAATGACAGTGACACACAGAGACAGACAGAGACACACAGAGACAGAGACAGCGACAGACTGAGACAGAGACAGAGACAGAGACAGAGACAGAGACAGAGACAGAGACAGAGACAGAGACAGAGGCAGAGACAGAGACAGAGACAGAGACAGACACAGAGACAGAGATAGAGACAGAGACAGACAGAGACAGACAGAGACAGACAGAGATAGACAGAGACACACACAGACAGAGACAGGCAGAGGCAGAGACAGCGATAGACAGAGACAGAGACAGAGACAGAGACAGAGAGAGAGACAGAGACCGACACATAGACAGAGAGAGGGACAGACAGAGACAGAGAATGACAGAGACATAGACAGACAGAGGCAGAGACAGAGACAGAGACAGAGACAGAGACAGAGACAGAGACAGAGACAGCGACAGAGACAGAGACAGAGACAGAGACAGCGACAGAGACAGCGACAGAGTCAGAGACAGAGACAGAGACAGAGACCGACAGGGACATAGACAGACAGAGACAGAGACAGGCAGAGACAGAGACAGGCAGCGACAGGGACAGACAAAGACAGAGACAGACAGGGACAGAGTCAGTCACAGACACAGACAGAGACAGAGACAGAGACGGAGGCAGACAGAGACAGAGGCAGAGACAGAGACAGAGACAGAGGCAGAGACAGATACAGAGACAGAAACGGACAGAGATAGAGACAGAGACAGAGACAGAGACAGAGACAGAAACGGACAGAGGCAGAGGCAGAGGCAGAGGCAGAGACAGAGACAGAGACAGAAACGGACAGAGGCAGAGGCAGAGACAGAGACAGAGGCAGAGACAGAGGCAAAGACAGAGACAGAGACAGGCAGACGCAGACAGAGACAGAGACAGAGACGGAGTCAGTCAGAGACAGAGGCATAGACAGAAATGACAGTGACACACAGAGACAGACAGAGACCGAGACAGACAGAGACAGAGACTAACAGCGACAGAGTCAGTCAGAGACTGAGGCAGAGACAGAGTCAGACAGAGACGGAGACAGAGACTGAGACAGAGACCGACAGCGACAGACAGAGACAGAGACACACAGAGACACACACAGACAGAGACAGACAGAGACAGAGACAGCGACAGACAGAGGCAGATACAGGCAGTGGCAGAGACAGTGACAGAGACAGGGACAGAGACAGAGACTGAGACAGAGACAGAGACAGAGACAGAGAAAGAGACAGAGACAGAGACAGAGACAGAGACAGAGACAGAGACAGAGACAGAGACAAGGACAGAGACGGAGACAGAGACAGAGACAGAGACAGAGACAGAGACAGAGACAGAGACAGAGACAGAGACAGAGTCAGAGACAGAGGCAGAGACAGAAGCAGAGACAGGGACAGAGACAGAGACAGAGACAGAGACAGACAGAGACAGACACAGACAGAGACAGGCAGAGGCAGAGACAGCGACAGACAGAGACAGAGACAGAGACAGAGACAGAGAGGGAGACAGAGACAGACACATAGACAGAGAGAGGGACAGATAGAGACAGAGAAAGACAGAGACATAGACAGACAGAGGCAGAGACAGAGACAGAGGCAGAGACAGAGACAGAGGCAGAGACAGATACAGAGACAGAAACGGACAGAGATAGAGACAGAGCCAGAGACAGAGACAGAGACAGAGGCAGAGACAGAGGCAAAGACAGAGACAGAGACAGGCAGACGCAGACAGAGACAGAGACAGAGACGGAGTCAGTCAGAGACAGAGATAGAGACTGAGACACAGACCGACAAAAACAGACAGAGACAGACAGAGACA
>NC_134995.1:1602500-1620000 GCF_050947335.1 Megachile rotundata
GCAGAGGCAGAGACAGAGACAGAGACAGAAACGGACAGAGGCAGAGGCAGAGACAGAGACAGAGGCAGAGACAGAGGCAAAGACAGAGACAGAGAGAGGCAGACGCAGACAGAGACAGAGACAGAGACGGAGTCAGTCAGAGACAGAGGCATAGACAGAAATGACAGTGACACACAGAGACAGACAGAGACCGAGACAGACAGAGACAGAGACTAACAGCGACAGAGTCAGTCAGAGACTGAGGCAGAGACAGAGTCAGACAGAGACAGAGACAGAGACTGAGACAGAGACCGACAGCGACAGACAGAGACAGAGACACACAGAGACACACACAGACAGAGACAGACAGAGACAGAGACAGCGACAGACAGAGGCAGATACAGGCAGTGGCAGAGACAGTGACAGAGACAGGGACAGAGACAGAGACTGAGACAGAGACAGAGACAGAGAAAGAGACAGAGACAGAGACAGAGACAGAGACAGAGACAGAGACAGAGACAAGGACAGAGACGGAGACAGAGACAGAGACAGAGACAGAGACAGAGACAGAGACAGAGACAGAGACAGAGTCAGAGACAGAGGCAGAGACAGAAGCAGAGACAGGGACAGAGACAGAGACAGAGACAGAGACAGACAGAGACAGACACAGACAGAGACAGGCAGAGGCAGAGACAGCGACAGACAGAGACAGAGACAGAGACAGAGACAGAGACAGAGAGAGAGACAGAGACAGACACATAGACAGAGAGAGGGACAGATAGAGACAGAGAAAGACAGAGACATAGACAGACAGATGCAGAGACAGAGACAGAGGCAGAGACAGAGACAGAGGCAGAGACAGATACAGAGACAGAAACGGACAGAGATAGAGACAGAGCCAGAGACAGAGACAGAGACAGAGGCAGAGACAGAGGCAAAGACAGAGACAGAGACAGGCAGACGCAGACAGAGACAGAGACAGAGACGGAGTCAGTCAGAGACAGAGACAGAGGCAGAAATGACAGTGACACACAGAGACAGACAGAGACAGAGACTGAGACAGAGACCGACAGCGACAGACAGAGACAGAGACACACAGAGACACACACAGACAGAGACAGGCAGAGACAGAGACAGCGACAGACAGAGACAGATAGTGGCAGTGACAGAGACAGAGACAGAGACAGGGACAGAGACAGAGACGGAGACAGAGACAGAGACAGAGACAGAGACAGAGACAGAGACGGAGACGGAGACAGAGACAGAGACAGAGACAGAGAGAGAGACAGAAACGGACACACATAGAGACAGAGACAGAGACAGAGACAGAGGCAGAGACAGAGACAGGGACGGAGACAGAGACAGAAACGGACAGAGGCAGAGGCAGAGACATAGACAGAGGCAGAGACAGAGGCAAAGACAGAGACAGAGACAGGCAGACGCAGACAGAAACAGAGACAGAGACGGAGTCAGTCAGAGACAGAGACAGAGGCAGAAATGACAGTGACACACAGAGACAGACAGAGACAGAGACTGAGACAGAGACCGACAGCGACAGACAGAGACAAAGACAGAGACACACAGAGACACACGCAGACAGAGACCGACAGAGACAGAGACAGCGACAGACAGAGACAGATACAGGCAATGACAGCGACAGAGTCAGTCAGAGACAGAGACAGAGACAGAGACAGAAATGACAGAGACACACAGAGACACAGACAGAGACAGAGACAGAGACAGAGACAGAGACAGAGACAGAGACAGAGACAGAGACAGAGACAGAGACAGAGACAGAGACAGAGACAGAGACAGAGACAGAGACAGAGACAGAGACAGAGACAGAGACAGAGACAGAGAGAGAGACAGAGACAGAGACAGAGACAGAGACAGAAACGGACAGAGGCAGAGGCAAAGACAGAGGCAGAGACAGAGACAGAGACAGAGACAGAGGCAGAGACAGAGACAGAGACAGAGGCAGACACAGAGACAGAGGCAGAGACAGAGACATGCAGAGACAGACAGAGACAGACAGAGATAGACAGAGACACACACAGACAGAGACAGGCAGAGACAGAGACAGCGACAGACAGGGACAGAGACAGAGACAGAGACCGACAGGGACATAGACATACAGAGACAGAGACAGACAGAGACAGAGACAGGCAGAGGCAGGGACAGACAAAGACAGAGACAGGCAGGGACAGAATAAGTCAGAGACACAGACAGAGACAGAGACAGAGACAGAGACAGTGGCAGACAGAGACAGAGACAGACAGAGACACACAGAGACAGAGACTACGACAGACAGAGACAGAGACAGAGACAGAGACAGAGACAGAGGCAGAGGCAGAGACAGAGACAGAGGCAGAGACAGATACAGAGACAGAAACGGACAGAGATAGAGACAGAGCCAGAGACAGAGCCAGAGACAGAGGCAGAGATAGAGACAGAGACAGAGACAGAGACAGAAACGGACACACACAGAGACAGAGACAGGGGCAGAGACAGAGACAGAGACAGAGACAGAAACGGACAGAGGCAGAGGCAAAGACAGAGGCAGAGACAGAGACAGAGACAGGCAGACGCAGACAGAGACAGAGACAGACAGAGACAGAGACGGAGTCAGTCAGAGACAGGGATAGAGACTGAGACACAGACCGAGAAAAACAGACAGAGACAGACAGAGACAGAGAGAGATAGAGACACACAGAGACACACACAGACAGAGACAGACAGAGACAGAGACAGCGACAGACAGAGACAGATATAGACAGAGACAGAGACAAACAGAGACAGTCGCAGACAGAGGCAGACAGGGACATAGACAGAGACAGAGGCAGAGACAGATACAGAGACAGAAACAGACAGAGATAGAGACAGGGACAGAGACAGAGGCAGAGACAGAGACAGAGACAGAGACAGAGTCAGAGACAGAGACAGAGACAGAGACAGAGACAGAGACAGAGACAGAGACAGAGACAGAGACAGAGACAGAGACAGAGACAGACAGAGACAGAGACAGAGACGGAGTCAGTCAGAGACAGAGATAGAGACTGAGACACAGACAGAGAAAAACAGACAGAGACAGACAGAGACAGAGAGAGATAGAGACACACAGAGACACACACAGACAGAGACAGACAGAGACAGAGACAGAGACAAACAGAGACAGTCGCAGACAGATGCAGACAGGCACATAGACAGATAGAGACAGAGACAGATAGAGACAGTGACAGACAGAGACAGAGACAGACAGCGACAGAGGCAGTCAGAGACAGAGACAGAGACACAGACAGAAATGACAGAGACACACAGACACACAGACAGAGACAGAGACAGAGACAGAGACAGAGACAGAGGCAGAGACAGAGACAGAGACGGAGACAGAGACAGAGACAGAGACAGAGACAGAGACAGAGACAGAGACAGAGACAGAGACAGAGACAGAGACAGAGACAGAGACAGAGACAGAGACAGAGACAGAGGCACAGACAGAGACAGAGACAGAAACGGACAGAGGCAGAGACAGAGACAGAGACAGAGGAAGAGACAGAGGCAGAGACAGAGACAGAGACAGGCAGACGCAGACAGAGGCAGAGACAGAGACGGAGTCAGTCAGAGACAGAGACAGAGAAAGAAATGACAGTGACACACAGAGACAGACAGAGACACACAGAGACAGAGACAGCGACAGACTGAGACAGAGACAGAGACAGAGACAGAGACAGAGACAGAGACAGAGACAGAGACAGAGACAGAGACAGAGACAGAGACAGAGACAGAGACAGAGACAGACAGAGACAGAGACAGGCAGACGCAGACAGAGGCAGAGACAGACAGAGACAGAGACAGAGACGGAGTCAGTCAGAGACAGAGATAGAGACTGAGACACAGACCGACAAAAACAGACAGAGACAGACAGAGACAGAGACAGGCAGAGGCAGGGACAGACAAAGACAGAGACAGGCAGGGACAGAATCAGTCAGAGACACAGACAGAGACAGAGACAGAGACAGTGGCAGACAGAGACAGAGACAGACAGAGACACACAGAGACAGAGACAACGACAGACAGAGACAGAGACAGAGACAGAGACAGAGACAGAGGCAGAGACAGAGACAGAGGCAGAGACAGATACAGAGACAGAAACGGACAGAGATAGAGACAGAGCCAGAGACAGAGACAGAGACAGAGGCAGAGACAGAGACAGAGACAGAGACAGAGGCAGAGACAGAGGCAGAGACAGAGACAGAGGCAGGCAGACGCAGACAGAGACAGAGACAGAGACGGAGTCAGTCAGAGACAGAGACAGAGAAAGAAATGACAGTGACACACAGAGACAGACAGAGACACACAGAGACAGAGACAGCGACAGACTGAGACAGAGACAGAGACAGAGACAGAGACAGAGACAGAGACAGAGACAGAGACAGAGACAGAGACAGAGGCAGAGACAGAGACAGAGACAGAGACAGACACAGAGACAGAGATAGAGACAGAGACAGACAGAGACAGACAGAGACAGACAGAGACAGAGACATGCAGAGACAGACAGAGACAGACAGAGATAGACAGAGACACACACAGACAGAGACAGGCAGAGGCAGAGACAGCGATAGACAGAGACAGAGACAGAGACAGAGACAGAGAGAGAGACAGAGACCGACACATAGACAGAGAGAGGGACAGACAGAGACAGAGAAAGACAGAGACATAGACAGACAGAGGCAGAGACAGAGACAGAGACAGAGACAGAGACAGAGACAGAGACAGAGACAGAGACAGCGACAGAGACAGAGACAGAGACAGAGACAGCGACAGAGACAGCGACAGAGTCAGAGACAGAGACAGAGACAGAGACCGACAGGGACATAGACAGACAGAGACAGAGACAGGCAGAGACAGAGACAGGCAGCGACAGGGACAGACAAAGACAGAGACAGACAGGGACAGAGTCAGTCACAGACACAGACAGAGACAGAGACAGAGACGGAGGCAGACAGAGACAGAGGCAGAGACAGAGACAGAGACAGAGGCAGAGACAGATACAGAGACAGAAACGGACAGAGATAGAGACAGAGACAGAGACAGAGACAGAGACAGAAACGGACAGCGGCAGAGGCAGAGGCAGAGGCAGAGACAGAGACAGAGACAGAAACGGACAGAGGCAGAGGCAGAGACAGAGACAGAGGCAGAGACAGAGGCAAAGACAGAGACAGAGAGAGGCAGACGCAGACAGAGACAGAGACAGAGACGGAGTCAGTCAGAGACAGAGGCATAGACAGAAATGACAGTGACACACAGAGACAGACAGAGACCGAGACAGACAGAGACAGAGACTAACAGCGACAGAGTCAGTCAGAGACTGAGGCAGAGACAGAGTCAGACAGAGACAGAGACAGAGACTGAGACAGAGACCGACAGCGACAGACAGAGACAGAGACACACAGAGACACACACAGACAGAGACAGACAGAGACAGAGACAGCGACAGACAGAGGCAGATACAGGCAGTGGCAGAGACAGTGACAGAGACAGGGACAGAGACAGAGACTGAGACAGAGACAGAGACAGAGAAAGAGACAGAGACAGAGACAGAGACAGAGACAGAGACAGAGACAGAGACAAGGACAGAGACGGAGACAGAGACAGAGACAGAGACAGAGACAGAGACAGAGACAGAGACAGAGACAGAGTCAGAGACAGAGGCAGAGACAGAAGCAGAGACAGGGACAGAGACAGAGACAGAGACAGAGACAGACAGAGACAGACACAGACAGAGACAGGCAGAGGCAGAGACAGCGACAGACAGAGACAGAGACAGAGACAGAGACAGAGACAGAGAGAGAGACAGAGACAGACACATAGACAGAGAGAGGGACAGATAGAGACAGAGAAAGACAGAGACATAGACAGACAGATGCAGAGACAGAGACAGAGGCAGAGACAGAGACAGAGGCAGAGACAGATACAGAGACAGAAACGGACAGAGATAGAGACAGAGCCAGAGACAGAGACAGAGACAGAGGCAGAGACAGAGGCAAAGACAGAGACAGAGACAGGCAGACGCAGACAGAGACAGAGACAGAGACGGAGTCAGTCAGAGACAGAGACAGAGGCAGAAATGACAGTGACACACAGAGACAGACAGAGACAGAGACTGAGACAGAGACCGACAGCGACAGACAGAGACAGAGACACACAGAGACACACACAGACAGAGACAGGCAGAGACAGAGACAGCGACAGACAGAGACAGATAGTGGCAGTGACAGAGACAGAGACAGAGACAGGGACAGAGACAGAGACGGAGACAGAGACAGAGACAGAGACAGAGACAGAGACAGAGACGGAGACGGAGACAGAGACAGAGACAGAGACAGAGAGAGAGACAGAAACGGACACACATAGAGACAGAGACAGAGACAGAGACAGAGGCAGAGACAGAGACAGGGACGGAGACAGAGACAGAAACGGACAGAGGCAGAGGCAGAGACATAGACAGAGGCAGAGACAGAGGCAAAGACAGAGACAGAGACAGGCAGACGCAGACAGAAACAGAGACAGAGACGGAGTCAGTCAGAGACAGAGACAGAGGCAGAAATGACAGTGACACACAGAGACAGACAGAGACAGAGACTGAGACAGAGACCGACAGCGACAGACAGAGACAAAGACAGAGACACACAGAGACACACGCAGACAGAGACCGACAGAGACAGAGACAGCGACAGACAGAGACAGATACAGGCAATGACAGCGACAGAGTCAGTCAGAGACAGAGACAGAGACAGAGACAGAAATGACAGAGACACACAGAGACACAGACAGAGACAGAGACAGAGACAGAGACAGAGACAGAGACAGAGACAGAGACAGAGACAGAGACAGAGACAGAGACAGAGACAGAGACAGAGACAGAGACAGAGACAGAGACAGAGACAGAGACAGAGACAGAGAGAGAGACAGAGACAGAGACAGAGACAGAGACAGAAACGGACAGAGGCAGAGGCAAAGACAGAGGCAGAGACAGAGACAGAGACAGAGACAGAGGCAGAGACAGAGACAGAGACAGAGGCAGACACAGAGACAGAGGCAGAGACAGAGACATGCAGAGACAGACAGAGACAGACAGAGATAGACAGAGACACACACAGACAGAGACAGGCAGAGACAGAGACAGCGACAGACAGGGACAGAGACAGAGACAGAGACCGACAGGGACATAGACATACAGAGACAGAGACAGACAGAGACAGAGACAGGCAGAGGCAGGGACAGACAAAGACAGAGACAGGCAGGGACAGAATAAGTCAGAGACACAGACAGAGACAGAGACAGAGACAGAGACAGTGGCAGACAGAGACAGAGACAGACAGAGACACACAGAGACAGAGACTACGACAGACAGAGACAGAGACAGAGACAGAGACAGAGACAGAGGCAGAGGCAGAGACAGAGACAGAGGCAGAGACAGATACAGAGACAGAAACGGACAGAGATAGAGACAGAGCCAGAGACAGAGCCAGAGACAGAGGCAGAGATAGAGACAGAGACAGAGACAGAGACAGAAACGGACACACACAGAGACAGAGACAGGGGCAGAGACAGAGACAGAGACAGAGACAGAAACGGACAGAGGCAGAGGCAAAGACAGAGGCAGAGACAGAGACAGAGACAGGCAGACGCAGACAGAGACAGAGACAGAGACGGAGTCAGTCAGAGACAGAGACAGAGAAAGAAATGACAGTGACACACAGAGACAGACAGAGACACACAGAGACAGAGACAGGCAGAGGCAGAGACAGCGACAGACAGAGACAGAGACAGAGACAGAGACAGAGAGATAGACAGAGACAGACACATAGACAGAGAGAGGGACAGACAGAGACAGAGAAAGACAGAGACATAGACAGACAGAGGCAGAGACAGAGACAGAGACAGAGACAGAGACAGAGACAGAGACAGAGACAGAGACAGCGACAGAGACAGAGACAGAGACAGCGACAGAGACAGGGACAGAGTCAGAGACAGAGACAGAGACAGAGACCGACAGGGACATAAACAGACAGAGACAGAGACAGGCAGAGACAGGGACAGACAAAGACAGAGACTGACAGGGACAGAGTCAGTCACAGACACAGACAGAGACAGAGACAGAGACGGAGGCAGACAGAGACAGAGGCAGAGACAGAGCCAGAGGCAGAGGCAGAGGCAGAGACAGAGACAGAGACAGAGACAGAGACAGAGACAGAGACAGAGACAGAGACAGAGACAGAGACAGACAGAGACAGAGACAGGCAGACGCAGACAGAGGCAGAGACAGACAGAGACAGAGACAGAGACGGAGTCAGTCAGAGACAGAGATAGAGACTGAGACACAGACCGACAAAAACAGACAGAGACAGACAGAGACAGAGACAGGCAGAGGCAGGGACAGACAAAGACAGAGACAGGCAGGGACAGAATCAGTCAGAGACACAGACAGAGACAGAGACAGAGACAGTGGCAGACAGAGACAGAGACAGACAGAGACACACAGAGACAGAGACAACGACAGACAGAGACAGAGACAGAGACAGAGACAGAGACAGAGGCAGAGACAGAGACAGAGGCAGAGACAGATACAGAGACAGAAACGGACAGAGATAGAGACAGAGCCAGAGACAGAGACAGAGACAGAGGCAGAGGCAGAGACAGAGACAGAGACAGAGACAGAGGCAGAGACAGAGGCAGAGACAGAGACAGAGGCAGGCAGACGCAGACAGAGACAGAGACAGAGACGGAGTCAGTCAGAGACAGAGACAGAGAAAGAAATGATAGTGACACACAGAGACAGACAGAGACACACAGAGACAGAGACAGCGACAGACTGAGACAGAGACAGAGACAGAGACAGAGACAGAGACAGAGACAGAGACAGAGACAGAGACAGAGGCAGAGACAGAGACAGAGACAGAGACAGACACAGAGACAGAGATAGAGACAGAGACAGACAGAGACAGACAGAGACAGACAGAGACAGAGACATGCAGAGACAGACAGAGACAGACAGAGATAGACAGAGACACACACAGACAGAGACAGGCAGAGGCAGAGACAGCGATAGACAGAGACAGAGACAGAGACAGAGACAGAGAGAGAGACAGAGACCGACACATAGACAGAGAGAGGGACAGACAGAGACAGAGAAAGACAGAGACATAGACAGACAGAGGCAGAGACAGAGACAGAGACAGAGACAGAGACAGAGACAGAGACAGAGACAGAGACAGCGACAGAGACAGAGACAGAGACAGAGACAGCGACAGAGACAGCGACAGAGTCAGAGACAGAGACAGAGACAGAGACCGACAGGGACATAGACAGACAGAGACAGAGACAGGCAGAGACAGAGACAGGCAGCGACAGGGACAGACAAAGACAGAGACAGACAGGGACAGAGTCAGTCACAGACACAGACAGAGACAGAGACAGAGACGGAGGCAGACAGAGACAGAGGCAGAGACAGAGACAGAGACAGAGGCAGAGACAGATACAGAGACAGAAACGAACAGAGATAGTGACAGAGACAGAGACAGAGACAGAGACAGAAACGGACAGCGGCAGAGGCAGAGGCAGAGGCAGAGACAGAGACAGAGACAGAAACGGACAGAGGCAGAGGCAGAGACAGAGACAGAGGCAGAGACAGAGGCAAAGACAGAGACAGAGAGAGGCAGACGCAGACAGAGACAGAGACAGAGACGGAGTCAGTCAGAGACAGAGGCATAGACAGAAATGACAGTGACACACAGAGACAGACAGAGACCGAGACAGACAGAGACAGAGACTAACAGCGACAGAGTCAGTCAGAGACTGAGGCAGAGACAGAGTCAGACAGAGACAGAGACAGAGACTGAGACAGAGACCGACAGCGACAGACAGAGGCAGAGACACACAGAGACACACACAGACAGAGACAGACAGAGACAGAGACAGCGACAGACAGAGGCAGATACAGGCAGTGGCAGAGACAGTGACAGAGACAGGGACAGAGACAGAGACTGAGACAGAGACAGAGACAGAGAAAGAGACAGAGACAGAGACAGAGACAGAGACAGAGACAGAGACAGAGACAAGGACAGAGACGGAGACAGAGACAGAGACAGAGACAGAGACAGAGACAGAGACAGAGACAGAGACAGAGTCAGAGACAGAGGCAGAGACAGAAGCAGAGACAGGGACAGAGACAGAGACAGAGACAGAGACAGACAGAGACAGACACAGACAGAGACAGGCAGAGGCAGAGACAGCGACAGACAGAGACAGAGACAGAGACAGAGACAGAGAGAGAGACAGAGACAGACACATAGACAGAGAGAGGGACAGATAGAGACAGAGAAAGACAGAGACATAGACAGACAGAGGCAGAGACAGAGACAGAGGCAGAGACAGAGACAGAGGCAGAGACAGATACAGAGACAGAAACGGACAGAGATAGAGACAGAGCCAGAGACAGAGACAGAGACAGAGGCAGAGACAGAGGCAAAGACAGAGACAGAGACAGGCAGACGCAGACAGAGACAGAGACAGAGACGGAGTCAGTCAGAGACAGAGATAGAGACTGAGACACAGACCGACAAAAACAGACAGAGACAGACAGAGACAGAGAGAGATAGAGACACTCAGAGACAAACACAGACAGAGACAGACAGAGACAGATATAGACAGAGACAGAGACAAACAGAGACAGTCGCAGACAGAGGCAGACAGAGACATAGACAGATACAGACAGAGACAGGCAGAGACAGAGACAAAGACAGAGACAGAGACAGAGACAGAGACAGAGACAGAGACAGAGACAGAGACAGAGACAGAGACAGAGACAGAGACAGAGACAGAGACAGAGACAGAGACATAGACAGAGACAGAGACAGAGGCAGAGACAGAGCCAGAGGCAGAGGCAGAGGCAGAGACAGAGACAGAGACAGAGACAGAGACAGAGACAGAGACAGACACAGAGACAGAGACAGAGACAGAGACAGAGACAGAGACAGAGACAGAGACAGAGACAGAGACAGAAACAGAGACAGAAACGGACACACATAGAGACAGAGACAGGGGCAGAGACAGAGACAGAGACAGAGACAGAAACGGACAGAGGCAGAGGCAGAAACAGAGGCAGAGACAGAGACAGAGACAGAGACAGAGACAGAGACAGAGACAGAGACAGAGACAGACAGAGACAGAGACAGGCAGACGCAGACAGAGGCAGAGACAGACAGAGACAGAGACAGAGACGGAGTCAGTCAGAGACAGAGATAGAGACTGAGACACAGACCGACAAAAACAGACAGAGACAGACAGAGACAGAGAGAGATAGAGACACACAGAGACACACACAGACAGAGACAGACATAGACAGATATAGACAGAGACAGAGACAAACAGAGACAGTCGCAGACAGAGGCAGACAGAGACATAGACAGATACAGACAGAGACAGGCAGAGACAGAGACAAAGACAGAGACAGAGACAGAGACAGAGACAGAGACAGAGACAGAGACAGAGACAGAGACAGAGACAGAGACAGAGACAGAGACAGAGACAGAGACAGAGACAGAGACAGAGACAGAGACAGAGACAGAGACAGAGACAGAGACAGAGACAAAGACAGGGACAGAGACAGAGACAGAGACAGGGACGGAGACAGAGACAGAAACGGACAGAGGCAGAGGCAGAGACATAGACAGAGGCAGAGACAGAGGCAAAGACAGAGACAGAGACAGGCAGACGCAGACAGAAACAGAGACAGAGACGGAGTCAGTCAGAGACAGAGACAGAGGCAGAAATGACAGTGACACACAGAGACAGACAGAGACAGAGACTGAGACAGAGACCGACAGCGACAGACAGAGACAAAGACAGAGACACACAGAGACACACGCAGACAGAGACCGACAGAGACAGAGACAGCGACAGACAGAGACAGATACAGGCAATGACAGCGACAGAGTCAGTCAGAGACAGAGACAGAGACAGAGACAGAAATGACAGAGACACACAGAGACACAGACAGAGACAGAGACAGAGACAGAGACAGAGACAGAGACAGAGACAGAGACAGAGACAGAGACAGAGACAGAGACAGAGACAGAGACAGAGACAGAGACAGAGACAGAGACAGAGACAGAGACAGAGACAGAGAGAGAGACAGAGACAGAGACAGAGACAGAGACAGAAACGGACAGAGGCAGAGGCAAAGACAGAGGCAGAGACAGAGACAGAGACAGAGACAGAGGCAGAGACAGAGACAGAGACAGAGGCAGACACAGAGACAGAGGCAGAGACAGAGACATGCAGAGACAGACAGAGACAGACAGAGATAGACAGAGACACACACAGACAGAGACAGGCAGAGACAGAGACAGCGACAGACAGGGACAGAGACAGAGACAGAGACCGACAGGGACATAGACATACAGAGACAGAGACAGACAGAGACAGAGACAGGCAGAGGCAGGGACAGACAAAGACAGAGACAGGCAGGGACAGAATAAGTCAGAGACACAGACAGAGACAGAGACAGAGACAGAGACAGTGGCAGACAGAGACAGAGACAGACAGAGACACACAGAGACAGAGACTACGACAGACAGAGACAGAGACAGAGACAGAGACAGAGACAGAGGCAGAGGCAGAGACAGAGACAGAGGCAGAGACAGATACAGAGACAGAAACGGACAGAGATAGAGACAGAGCCAGAGACAGAGCCAGAGACAGAGGCAGAGATAGAGACAGAGACAGAGACAGAGACAGAAACGGACACACACAGAGACAGAGACAGGGGCAGAGACAGAGACAGAGACAGAGACAGAAACGGACAGAGGCAGAGGCAAAGACAGAGGCAGAGACAGAGACAGAGACAGGCAGACGCAGACAGAGACAGAGACAGAGACGGAGTCAGTCAGAGACAGAGACAGAGAAAGAAATGACAGTGACACACAGAGACAGACAGAGACACACAGAGACAGAGACAGGCAGAGGCAGAGACAGCGACAGACAGAGACAGAGACAGAGACAGAGACAGAGAGATAGACAGAGACAGACACATAGACAGAGAGAGGGACAGACAGAGACAGAGAAAGACAGAGACATAGACAGACAGAGGCAGAGACAGAGACAGAGACAGAGACAGAGACAGAGACAGAGACAGAGACAGAGACAGCGACAGAGACAGAGACAGAGACAGCGACAGAGACAGGGACAGAGTCAGAGACAGAGACAGAGACAGAGACCGACAGGGACATAAACAGACAGAGACAGAGACAGGCAGAGACAGGGACAGACAAAGACAGAGACTGACAGGGACAGAGTCAGTCACAGACACAGACAGAGACAGAGACAGAGACGGAGGCAGACAGAGACAGAGGCAGAGACAGAGCCAGAGGCAGAGGCAGAGGCAGAGACAGAGACAGAGACAGAGACAGAGACAGAGACAGAGACAGAGACAGAGACAGAGACAGAGACAGACAGAGACAGAGACAGGCAGACGCAGACAGAGGCAGAGACAGACAGAGACAGAGACAGAGACGGAGTCAGTCAGAGACAGAGATAGAGACTGAGACACAGACCGACAAAAACAGACAGAGACAGACAGAGACAGAGACAGGCAGAGGCAGGGACAGACAAAGACAGAGACAGGCAGGGACAGAATCAGTCAGAGACACAGACAGAGACAGAGACAGAGACAGTGGCAGACAGAGACAGAGACAGACAGAGACACACAGAGACAGAGACAACGACAGACAGAGACAGAGACAGAGACAGAGACAGAGACAGAGGCAGAGACAGAGACAGAGGCAGAGACAGATACAGAGACAGAAACGGACAGAGATAGAGACAGAGCCAGAGACAGAGACAGAGACAGAGGCAGAGGCAGAGACAGAGACAGAGACAGAGACAGAGACAGAGGCAGAGACAGAGGCAGAGACAGAGACAGAGGCAGGCAGACGCAGACAGAGACAGAGACAGAGACGGAGTCAGTCAGAGACAGAGACAGAGAAAGAAATGATAGTGACACACAGAGACAGACAGAGACACACAGAGACAGAGACAGCGACAGACTGAGACAGAGACAGAGACAGAGACAGAGACAGAGACAGAGACAGAGACAGAGACAGAGACAGAGACAGAGGCAGAGACAGAGACAGAGACAGAGACAGACACAGAGACAGAGATAGAGACAGAGACAGACAGAGACAGACAGAGACAGACAGAGACAGAGACATGCAGAGACAGACAGAGACAGACAGAGATAGACAGAGACACACACAGACAGAGACAGGCAGAGGCAGAGACAGCGATAGACAGAGACAGAGACAGAGACAGAGACAGAGAGAGAGACAGAGACCGACACATAGACAGAGAGAGGGACAGACAGAGACAGAGAAAGACAGAGACATAGACAGACAGAGGCAGAGACAGAGACAGAGACAGAGACAGAGACAGAGACAGAGACAGAGACAGAGACAGCGACAGAGACAGAGACAGAGACAGAGACAGCGACAGAGACAGCGACAGAGTCAGAGACAGAGACAGAGACAGAGACCGACAGGGACATAGACAGACAGAGACAGAGACAGGCAGAGACAGAGACAGGCAGCGACAGGGACAGACAAAGACAGAGACAGACAGGGACAGAGTCAGTCACAGACACAGACAGAGACAGAGACAGAGACGGAGGCAGACAGAGACAGAGGCAGAGACAGAGACAGAGACAGAGGCAGAGACAGATACAGAGACAGAAACGAACAGAGATAGAGACAGAGACAGAGACAGAGACAGAGACAGAAACGGACAGCGGCAGAGGCAGAGGCAGAGGCAGAGACAGAGACAGAGACAGAAACGGACAGAGGCAGAGGCAGAGACAGAGACAGAGGCAGAGACAGAGGCAAAGACAGAGACAGAGAGAGGCAGACGCAGACAGAGACAGAGACAGAGACGGAGTCAGTCAGAGACAGAGGCATAGACAGAAATGACAGTGACACACAGAGACAGACAGAGACCGAGACAGACAGAGACAGAGACTAACAGCGACAGAGTCAGTCAGAGACTGAGGCAGAGACAGAGTCAGACAGAGACAGAGACAGAGACTGAGACAGAGACCGACAGCGACAGACAGAGGCAGAGACACACAGAGACACACACAGACAGAGACAGACAGAGACAGAGACAGCGACAGACAGAGGCAGATACAGGCAGTGGCAGAGACAGTGACAGAGACAGGGACAGAGACAGAGACTGAGACAGAGACAGAGACAGAGAAAGAGACAGAGACAGAGACAGAGACAGAGACAGAGACAGAGACAGAGACAAGGACAGAGACGGAGACAGAGACAGAGACAGAGACAGAGACAGAGACAGAGACAGAGACAGAGTCAGAGACAGAGGCAGAGACAGAAGCAGAGACAGGGACAGAGACAGAGACAGAGACAGAGACAGACAGAGACAGACACAGACAGAGACAGGCAGAGGCAGAGACAGCGACAGACAGAGACAGAGACAGAGACAGAGACAGAGAGAGAGACAGAGACAGACACATAGACAGAGAGAGGGACAGATAGAGACAGAGAAAGACAGAGACATAGACAGACAGAGGCAGAGACAGAGACAGAGGCAGAGACAGAGACAGAGGCAGAGACAGATACAGAGACAGAAACGGACAGAGATAGAGACAGAGCCAGAGACAGAGACAGAGACAGAGGCAGAGACAGAGGCAAAGACAGAGACAGAGACAGGCAGACGCAGACAGAGACAGAGACAGAGACGGAGTCAGTCAGAGACAGAGATAGAGACTGAGACACAGACCGACAAAAACAGACAGAGACAGACAGAGACAGAGAGAGATAGAGACACTCAGAGACAAACACAGACAGAGACAGACAGAGACAGATATAGACAGAGACAGAGACAAACAGAGACAGTCGCAGACAGAGGCAGACAGAGACATAGACAGATACAGACAGAGACAGGCAGAGACAGAGACAAAGACAGAGACAGAGACAGAGACAGAGACAGAGACAGAGACAGAGACAGAGACAGAGACAGAGACAGAGACAGAGACAGAGACAGAGACAGAGACATAGACAGAGACAGAGACAGAGGCAGAGACAGAGCCAGAGGCAGAGGCAGAGGCAGAGACAGAGACAGAGACAGAGACAGAGACAGAGACAGAGACAGACACAGAGACAGAGACAGAGACAGAGACAGAGACAGAGACAGAGACAGAGACAGAGACAGAGACAGAAACAGAGACAGAAACGGACACACATAGAGACAGAGACAGGGGCAGAGACAGAGACAGAGACAGAGACAGAAACGGACAGAGGCAGAGGCAGAAACAGAGGCAGAGACAGAGACAGAGACAGAGACAGAGACAGAGACAGAGACAGAGACAGAGACAGACAGAGACAGGGACAGGCAGACGCAGACAGAGGCAGAGACAGACAGAGACAGAGACAGAGACGGAGTCAGTCAGAGACAGAGATAGAGACTGAGACACAGACCGACAAAAACAGACAGAGACAGACAGAGACAGAGAGAGATAGAGACACACAGAGACACACACAGACAGAGACAGACATAGACAGATATAGACAGAGACAGAGACAAACAGAGACAGTCGCAGACAGAGGCAGACAGAGACATAGACAGATACAGACAGAGACAGGCAGAGACAGAGACAAAGACAGAGACAGAGACAGAGACAGAGACAGAGACAGAGACAGAGACAGAGACAGAGACAGAGACAGAGACAGAGACAGAGACAGAGACAGAGACAGAGACAGAGACAGAGACAGAGACAGAGACAGAGACAGAGACAGAGACAGAGACAGAGACAGAGGCAGAGACAGAGACAGAGACAGAGACAGAGACAAAGACAGGGACAGAGACAGAGACAGAGACAGAGACAGCGACAGAGACAGACAGAGACAGGCAGACGCAGACAAAGACAGAGACAGACAGAGACAGACAGCGTCAGAGTCAGTCAGAGACTGAGACAGAGACAGAGTCAGACAGAGACAGAGGCAGAGACTGAGACAGAGACCGACAGAGACAGACAGAGGCAGACAGAGACAGAGACACACAGACACACACAGAGACACACACAGACAGAGACAAACAGAGACAGGGACAGTGACAGACGGAGACAGAGATAGACAGAGACAGAGACAGAGTGTGCGGCAGAGACAGAGACAGAGACAGAGAGAGATAGACAGTGACACACACAGACAGGGACAGGCGGAGACAGAGACAGCGACAGACAGAAAAGAGACAGAGACAGAGACAGAGACAGAGACAGAGCTAGACACAGAGACAGAGACAGGGACACAGACACAGACATAGACAGAGACAGAGACAGAGACAGAGACAGAGACAGAGACAGAGACAGAGACAGAGACAGAGACAGAGACAGAGACAGAGACAGAGACAGAGACAGAGACAGTGACAGAGACAGAGACAGAGACAGAGACAG
>NC_134995.1:1627500-1632500 GCF_050947335.1 Megachile rotundata
GAGACAGACACAGAGACAGAGGCAGAGACAGAGACAGAGACAGAGGCAGAGAGAGATACAGAGACAGAAACGGACAGAGATAGAGACAGAGACAGAGACAGAGACAGAGACAGAGACAGAAACGGACAGAGGCAGAGGCAGAGACAGAGACAGAGGCAGAGACAGAGGCAAAGACAGAGACAGAGACAGGCAGACGCAGACAGAGACAGAGACAGAGACGGAGTCAGTCAGAGACAGAGACATAGACAGAAATGACAGTGACACACAGAGACAGACAGAGACAGAGACAGCGACAGACAGAGAGAAAGACAGAGACAGAGAAGGAGACAGAGACTGAGACAGAGACAGAGACAGATACATAGACAGAGAGAGGGACAGACAGAGACAGAGAATGACAGAGACATAGACAGACAGAGGCAGATACAGAGACAGAGACAGAGACAGAGACAGAGACAGCGACAGAGGCAGAGACAGAGACAGAGACAGCGACAGAGACAGGGACAGGGACAGAGTCAGAGACCGAGACAGAGACAGACAGAGACAGACAGAGACAGACGGAGACAGACAGAGACAGACAGAGACAGACAGAGACAGACAGAGACAGACAGAGACAGAGACAGGCAGAGACAGACAGAGACAGGCAGAGACAGACAGAGACAGACAGATACAGAGACAAAGAGAGACAGTGGCAGACAGAGACAGACAGGGTCATAGACAGACAGAGACAGAGACAGACAGAGACAGTGACAGAGAGAGATAGGCAGAGACACAGACAGACAGAGACAGACAGAGACAGAGTCAGTCAGAGACTGCGACAGACACAGAGTCAGTCAGAGACAGAGACAGAGACAGAGACAGGCAGACGCAGACAGAGACAGAGACAGAGACGGAGTCAGTCAGAGACAGAGACAGAGGCAGAAATGACAGTGACACACAGAGACAGACAGAGACAGAGACTGAGACAGAGACCGACAGCGACAGACAGAGACAGAGACACACAGAGACACACACAGACAGAGACAGGCAGAGACAGAGACAGCGACAGACAGAGACAGATAGTGGCAGTGACAGAGACAGAGACAGAGACAGGGACAGAGACAGAGACAGAGACAGAGACAGAGACAGAGACAGAGACAGAGACAGAGACGGAGACGGAGACAGAGACAGAGACAGAGACAGAGAGAGAGACAGAAACGGACACACAGAGAGACAGAGACAGAGACAGAGACAAAGGCAGAGACAGAGACAGGGACGGAGACAGAGACAGAAACGGACAGAGGCAGAGGCAGAGACATAGTCAGAGGCAGAGACAGAGGCAAAGACAGAGACAGAGACAGGCAGACGCAGACAGAAACAGAGACAGAGACGGAGTCAGTCAGAGACAGAGACAGAGGCAGAAATGACAGTGACACACAGAGACAGACAGAGACAGAGACTGAGACAGAGACCGACAGCGACAGACAGAGACAGAGACAGAGACACACAGAGACACACGCAGACAGAGACCGACAGAGACAGAGACAGCGACAGACAGAGACAGATACAGGCAATGACAGCGACAGAGTCAGTCAGAGACAGAGACAGAGACAGAGACAGAGACAGAAATGACAGAGACACACAGAGACACAGACAGAGACAGAGACAGAGACAGAGACAGAGACAGAGACAGAGACAGAGACAGAGACAGAGACAGAGACAGAGACAGAGACAGAGACAGAGACAGAGACAGAGACAGAGACAGAGACAGAGACAGAGACAGAGACAGAGACAGAGACAGAGACAGAGAGAGAGACAGAGACAGAGACAGAGACAGAGACAGAGACAGACAGAGACAGAAACAGGCAGACGCAGACAGAGGCAGAGACAGACAGAGACAGAGACAGCGACAGACAGAGACAGATATAGACAGAGGCAGAGACAAACAGAGACAGTCGCAGACAGAGGCAAACAGGCACATAGACAGATAGAGACAGAGACAGACAGAGACTGTGACAGACAGAGACAGAGACAGACAGCGACAGAGTCAGTCAGAGACAGAGACAGAGACAGAGACAGAAATGACAGAGGCACACAGAGACACAGACAGAGACAGAGACAGAGACAGAGACAGAGACAGAGACAGAGACAGAGACAGAGACAGAGACAGAGACAGAGACAGAGATAGAGACAGAGACAGAGACAGAGACAGAGACACAGACAGAGAGAGAGACAGAGACAGAGACAGAGACAGAGACAGAGACAGAGACAGACAGAGACAGAGACAGAGACAGAGACAGAGACAGAGACAGAGACATAGACAGAGACAGAGACAGAGGCAGAGACAGAGCCAGAGGCAGAGGCAGAGGCAGAGACAGAGACAGAGACAGAGACAGAGACAGAGACAGAGACAGAGACAGAGACAGAGACAGAGACAGAGGCAGAGACAGAAACAGAGACAGAGGCAGACACAGAGACAGAGGCAGAGACAGAGACATGCAGAGACAGACAGAGACAGACAGAGATAGACAGAGACACACACAGACAGAGACAGGCAGAGTCAGAGACAGCGACAGACAGAGACAGAGACAGAGACAGAGACCGACAGGGACATAGACATACAGAGACAGAGACAGACAGAGACAGAGACAGGCAGAGGCAGGGACAGACAAAGACAGAGACAGGCAGGGACAGAATAAGTCAGAGACACAGACAGAGACAGAGACAGAGACAGAGACAGTGGCAGACAGAGACAGAGACAGACAGAGACACACAGAGACAGAGACTACGACAGACAGAGACAGAGACAGAGACAGAGACAGAGACAGAGACAGAGGCAGAGGCAGAGACAGAGACAGAGGCAGAGACAGATACAGAGACAGAAACGGACAGAGATAGAGACAGAGCCAGAGACAGAGCCAGAGACAGAGGCAGAGACAGAGACAGAGACAGAGACAGAGACAGAGACAGAGACAGAGACAGAAACGGACACACATAGAGACAGAGACAGGGGCAGAGACAGAGACAGAGACAGAGACAGAAACGGACAGAGGCAGAGGCAGAGACAGAGGCAGAGACAGAGACAGAGACAGGCAGACGCAGACAGAGACAGAGACAGAGACGGAGTCAGTCAGAGACAGAGACAGAGAAAGAAATGACAGTGACACACAGAGACAGACAGAGACACACAGAGACAGAGACAGGCAGAGGCAGAGACAGCGACAGACAGAGACAGAGACAGAGACAGAGACAGAGAGATAGACAGAGACAGACACATAGACAGAGAGAGGGACAGACAGAGACAGAGAAAGACAGAGACATAGACAGACAGAGGCAGACACAGAGACAGAGACAGAGACAGAGACAGAGACAGAGACAGAGACAGCGACAGAGACAGAGACAGAGACAGCGACAGAGACAGGGACAGAGTCAGAGACAGAGACAGAGACAGAGACCGACAGGGACATAAACAGACAGAGACAGAGACAGGCAGAGACAGGGACAGACAAAGACAGAGACTGACAGGGACAGAGTCAGCCACAGACACAGACAGAGACAGAGACAGAGACGGAGGCAGACAGAGACAGAGGCAGAGACAGAGCCAGAGGCAGAGGCAGAGGCAGAGACAGAGACAGAGACAGAGACAGAGACAGAGACAGAGACAAAGACAGAGACAGACAGAGACAGAGACAGGCAGACGCAGACAGAGGCAGAGACAGACAGAGACAGAGACAGAGACGGAGTCAGTCAGAGACAGAGATAGAGACTGAGACACAGACCGACAAAAACAGACAGAGACAGACAGAGACAGAGACAGGCTGAGGCAGGGACAGACAAAGACAGAGACAGGCAGGGACAGAATCAGTCAGAGACACAGACAGAGACAGAGACAGAGACAGTGGCAGACAGAGACAGAGACAGACAGAGACACACAGAGACAGAGACAACGACAGACAGAGACAGAGACAGAGACAGAGACAGAGACAGAGGCAGAGACAGAGACAGAGGCAGAGACAGATACAGAGACAGAAACGGACAGAGATAGAGACAGAGCCAGAGACAGAGACAGAGACAGAGGCAGAGACAGAGACAGAGACAGAGACAGAGGCAGAGACAGAGGCAGAGACAGAGACAGAGGCAGGCAGACGCAGACAGAGACAGAGACAGAGACGGAGTCAGTAAGAGACAGAGACAGAGAAAGAAATGACAGTGACACACAGAGACAGACAGAGACACACAGAGACAGAGACAGCGACAGACTGAGACAGAGACAGAGACAGAGACAGAGACAGAGACAGAGACAGAGACAGAGACAGAGGCAGAGACAGAGACAGAGACAGAGACAGACACAGAGACAGAGATAGAGACAGAGACAGACAGAGACAGACAGAGACAGACAGAGACAGACAGAGACAGACAGAGACAGAGACATGCAGAGACAGACAGAGACAGACAGAGATAGACAGAGACACACACAGACAGAGACAGGCAGAGGCAGAGACAGCGATAGACAGAGACAGAGACAGAGACAGAGACAGAGAGAGAGACAGAGACCGACACATAGACAGAGAGAGGGACAGACAGAGACAGAGAATGACAGAGACATAGACAGACAGAGGCAGAGACAGAGACAGAGACAGAGACAGAGACAGAGACAGAGACAGAGACAGCGACAGAGACAGAGACAGAGACAGAGACAGCGACAGAGACAGCGACAGAGTCAGAGACAGAGACAGAGACAGAGACCGACAGGGACATAGACAGACAGAGACAGAGACAGGCAGAGACAGAGACAGGCAGCGACAGGGACAGACAAAGACAGAGACAGACAGGGACAGAGTCAGTCACAGACACAGACAGAGACAGAGACAGAGACGGAGGCAGACAGAGACAGAGGCAGAGACAGAGACAGAGACAGAGGCAGAGACAGATACAGAGACAGAAACGGACAGAGATAGAGACAGAGACAGAGACAGAGACAGAGACAGAAACGGACAGAGGCAGAGGCAGAGGCAGAGGCAGAG
>NC_134995.1:1637500-1645000 GCF_050947335.1 Megachile rotundata
CAGAGACAGAGACAGAGACAGCGACATAGACAGAGACAGAGACAGAGACAGCGACAGAGACAGGGACAGAGTCAGAGACAAAGACAGGGACAGAGACCGACAGGGACATAGACAGACAGAGACAGAGACAGACAGAGACAGAGAGAGGCAGAGACAGGGACAGACAAAGACAGAGACAGACAGGGACAGAGTCAGTCACAGACACAGACAGAGACAGAGACAGAGACGGAGGCAGACAGAGACAGAGACAGACAGTGACACACAGAGACAGAGACAGCGACAGACAGAGACAGAGGCAGAGACAGAGACAGACACAGAGACAGAGGCAGAGACAGAGACAGAGACAGAGGCAGAGAGAGATACAGAGACAGAAACGGACAGAGATAGAGACAGAGACAGAGACAGAGACAGAGACAGAGACAGAAACGGACAGAGGCAGAGGCAGAGACAGAGACAGAGGCAGAGACAGAGGCAAAGACAGAGACAGAGACAGGCAGACGCAGACAGAGACAGAGACAGAGACGGAGTCAGTCAGAGACAGAGACATAGACAGAAATGACAGTGACACACAGAGACAGACAGAGACAGAGACAGCGACAGACAGAGAGAAAGACAGAGACAGAGAAGGAGACAGAGACAGAGACAGAGACAGAGACAGATACATAGACAGAGAGAGGGACAGACAGAGACAGAGAATGACAGAGACATAGACAGACAGAGGCAGATACAGAGACAGAGACAGAGACAGAGACAGAGACAGCGACAGAGGCAGAGACAGAGACAGAGACAGCGACAGAGACAGGGACAGGGACAGAGTCAGAGACAGAGACAGAGACAGACAGAGACAGACAGAGACAGACGGAGACAGACAGAGACAGACAGAGACAGACAGAGACAGACAGAGACAGACAGAGACAGAGACAGGCAGAGACAGACAGAGACAGGCAGAGACAGACAGAGACAGACAGATACAGAGACAAAGAGAGACAGTGGCAGACAGAGACAGACAGGGTCATAGACAGACAGAGACAGAGACAGACAGAGACAGTGACAGAGAGAGATAGGCAGAGACACAGACAGACAGAGACAGACAGAGACAGAGTCAGTCAGAGACTGCGACAGACACAGAGTCAGTCAGAGACAGAGACAGAGACAGAGACAGGCAGACGCAGACAGAGACAGAGACAGAGACGGAGTCAGTCAGAGACAGAGACAGAGGCAGAAATGACAGTGACACACAGAGACAGACAGAGACAGAGACTGAGACAGAGACCGACAGCGACAGACAGAGACAGAGACACACAGAGACACACACAGACAGAGACAGGCAGAGACAGAGACAGCGACAGACAGAGACAGATAGTGGCAGTGACAGAGACAGAGACAGAGACAGGGACAGAGACAGAGACAGAGACAGAGACAGAGACAGAGACAGAGACAGAGACGGAGACGGAGACAGAGACAGAGACAGAGACAGAGAGAGAGACAGAAACGGACACACAGAGAGACAGAGACAGAGACAGAGACAAAGGCAGAGACAGAGACAGGGACGGAGACAGAGACAGAAACGGACAGAGGCAGAGGCAGAGACATAGTCAGAGGCAGAGACAGAGGCAAAGACAGAGACAGAGACAGGCAGACGCAGACAGAAACAGAGACAGAGACGGAGTCAGTCAGAGACAGAGACAGAGGCAGAAATGACAGTGACACACAGAGACAGACAGAGACAGAGACTGAGACAGAGACCGACAGCGACAGACAGAGACAGAGACAGAGACACACAGAGACACACGCAGACAGAGACCGACAGAGACAGAGACAGCGACAGACAGAGACAGATACAGGCAATGACAGCGACAGAGTCAGTCAGAGACAGAGACAGAGACAGAGACAGAGACAGAAATGACAGAGACACACAGAGACACAGACAGAGACAGAGACAGAGACAGAGACAGAGACAGAGACAGAGACAGAGACAGAGACAGAGACAGAGACAGAGACAGAGACAGAGACAGAGACAGAGACAGAGACAGAGACAGAGACAGAGACAGAGACAGAGAGAGAGACAGAGACAGAGACAGAGACAGAGACAGAGACAGAGACAGACAGAGACAGAAACAGGCAGACGCAGACAGAGGCAGAGACAGACAGAGACAGAGACAGCGACAGACAGAGACAGATATAGACAGAGGCAGAGACAAACAGAGACAGTCGCAGACAGAGGCAAACAGGCACATAGACAGATAGAGACAGAGACAGACAGAGACTGTGACAGACAGAGACAGAGACAGACAGCGACAGAGTCAGTCAGAGACAGAGACAGAGACAGAGACAGAAATGACAGAGACACACAGAGACACAGACAGAGACAGAGACAGAGACAGAGACAGAGACAGAGACAGAGACAGAGACAGAGACAGAGACAGAGACAGAGATAGAGACAGAGACAGAGACAGAGACAGAGACACAGACAGAGAGAGAGACAGAGACAGAGACAGAGACAGAGACAGAGACAGAGACAGACAGAGACAGAGACAGAGACAGAGACAGAGACAGAGACAGAGACATAGACAGAGACAGAGACAGAGGCAGAGACAGAGCCAGAGGCAGAGGCAGAGGCAGAGACAGAGACAGAGACAGAGACAGAGACAGAGACAGAGACAGAGACAGAGACAGAGACAGAGGCAGAGACAGAAACAGAGACAGAGGCAGACACAGAGACAGAGGCAGAGACAGAGACATGCAGAGACAGACAGAGACAGACAGAGATAGACAGAGACACACACAGACAGAGACAGGCAGAGACAGAGACAGCGACAGACAGAGACAGAGACAGAGACAGAGACCGACAGGGACATAGACATACAGAGACAGAGACAGACAGAGACAGAGACAGGCAGAGGCAGGGACAGACAAAGACAGAGACAGGCAGGGACAGAATAAGTCAGAGACACAGACAGAGACAGAGACAGAGACAGAGACAGTGGCAGACAGAGACAGAGACAGACAGAGACACACAGAGACAGAGACTACGACAGACAGAGACAGAGACAGAGACAGAGACAGAGACAGAGACAGAGGCAGAGGCAGAGACAGAGACAGAGGCAGAGACAGATACAGAGACAGAAACGGACAGAGATAGAGACAGAGCCAGAGACAGAGCCAGAGACAGAGGCAGAGACAGAGACAGAGACAGAGACAGAGGCAGAGACAGAGACAGAGACAGAAACGGACACACATAGAGACAGAGACAGGGGCAGAGACAGAGACAGAGACAGAGACAGAAACGGACAGAGGCAGAGGCAGAGACAGAGGCAGAGACAGAGACAGAGACAGGCAGACGCAGACAGAGACAGAGACAGAGACGGAGTCAGTCAGAGACAGAGACAGAGAAAGAAATGACAGTGACACACAGAGACAGACAGAGACACACAGAGACAGAGACAGGCAGAGGCAGAGACAGCGACAGACAGAGACAGAGACAGAGACAGAGACAGAGAGATAGACAGAGACAGACACATAGACAGAGAGAGGGACAGACAGAGACAGAGAAAGACAGAGACATAGACAGACAGAGGCAGACACAGAGACAGAGACAGAGACAGAGACAGAGACAGAGACAGAGACAGCGACAGAGACAGAGACAGAGACAGCGACAGAGACAGGGACAGAGTCAGAGACAGAGACAGAGACAGAGACCGACAGGGACATAAACATACAGAGACAGAGACAGGCAGAGACAGGGACAGACAAAGACAGAGACTGACAGGGACAGAGTCAGCCACAGACACAGACAGAGACAGAGACAGAGACGGAGGCAGACAGAGACAGAGGCAGAGACAGAGCCAGAGGCAGAGGCAGAGGCAGAGACAGAGACAGAGACAGAGACAGAGACAGAGACAGAGACAGAGACAAAGACAGAGACAGACAGAGACAGAGACAGGCAGACGCAGACAGAGGCAGAGACAGACAGAGACAGAGACAGAGACGGAGTCAGTCAGAGACAGAGATAGAGACTGAGACACAGACCGACAAAAACAGACAGAGACAGACAGAGACAGAGACAGGCTGAGGCAGGGACAGACAAAGACAGAGACAGGCAGGGACAGAATCAGTCAGAGACACAGACAGAGACAGAGACAGAGACAGTGGCAGACAGAGACAGAGACAGACAGAGACACACAGAGACAGAGACAACGACAGACAGAGACAGAGACAGAGACAGAGACAGAGACAGAGGCAGAGACAGAGACAGAGGCAGAGACAGATACAGAGACAGAAACGGACAGAGATAGAGACAGAGCCAGAGACAGAGACAGAGACAGAGGCAGAGACAGAGACAGAGACAGAGACAGAGGCAGAGACAGAGGCAGAGACAGAGACAGAGGCAGGCAGACGCAGACAGAGACAGAGACAGAGACGGAGTCAGTCAGAGACAGAGACAGAGAAAGAAATGACAGTGACACACAGAGACAGACAGAGACACACAGAGACAGACAGAGACACACAGAGACAGAGACAGCGACAGACTGAGACAGAGACAGAGACAGAGACAGAGACAGAGACAGAGACAGAGACAGAGACAGAGACAGAGGCAGAGACAGAGACAGAGACAGAGACAGACACAGAGACAGAGATAGAGACAGAGACAGACAGAGACAGACAGAGACAGACAGAGATAGACAGAGACACACACAGACAGAGACAGGCAGAGGCAGAGACAGCGATAGACAGAGACAGAGACAGAGACAGAGACAGAGAGAGAGACAGAGACCGACACATAGACAGAGAGAGGGACAGACAGAGACAGAGAATGACAGAGACATAGACAGACAGAGGCAGAGACAGAGACAGAGACAGAGACAGAGACAGAGACAGAGACAGAGACAGCGACAGAGACAGAGACAGAGACAGAGACAGCGACAGAGACAGCGACAGAGTCAGAGACAGAGACAGAGACAGAGACCGACAGGGACATAGACAGACAGAGACAGAGACAGGCAGAGACAGAGACAGGCAGCGACAGGGACAGACAAAGACAGAGACAGACAGGGACAGAGTCAGTCACAGACACAGACAGAGACAGAGACAGAGACGGAGGCAGACAGAGACAGAGGCAGAGACAGAGACAGAGACAGAGGCAGAGACAGATACAGAGACAGAAACGGACAGAGATAGAGACAGAGACAGAGACAGAGACAGAGACAGAAACGGACAGAGGCAGAGGCAGAGGCAGAGGCAGAGACAGAGACAGAGACAGAAACGGACAGAGGCAGAGGCAGAGACAGAGACAGAGGCAGAGACAGAGGCAAAGACAGAGACAGAGACAGGCAGACGCAGACAGAGACAGAGACAGAGACGGAGTCAGTCAGAGACAGAGGCATAGACAGAAATGACAGTGACACACAGAGACAGACAGAGACCGAGACAGACAGAGACAGAGACTAACAGCGACAGAGTCAGTCAGAGACTGAGGCAGAGACAGAGTCAGACAGAGACGGAGACAGAGACTGAGACAGAGACCGACAGCGACAGACAGAGACAGAGACACACAGAGACACACACAGACAGAGACAGACAGAGACAGAGACAGCGACAGACAGAGGCAGATACAGGCAGTGGCAGAGACAGTGACAGAGACAGGGACAGAGACAGAGACTGAGACAGAGACAGAGACAGAGACAGAGAAAGAGACAGAGACAGAGACAGAGACAGAGACAGAGACAGAGACAGAGACAGAGACAAGGACAGAGACGGAGACAGAGACAGAGACAGAGACAGAGACAGAGACAGAGACAGAGACAGAGACAGAGACAGAGACAGAGTCAGAGACAGAGGCAGAGACAGAAGCAGAGACAGGGACAGAGACAGAGACAGAGACAGAGACAGACAGAGACAGACACAGACAGAGACAGGCAGAGGCAGAGACAGCGACAGACAGAGACAGAGACAGAGACAGAGACAGAGAGAGAGACAGAGACAGACACATAGACAGAGAGAGGGACAGATAGAGACAGAGAAAGACAGAGACATAGACAGACAGAGGCAGAGACAGAGACAGAGGCAGAGACAGAGACAGAGGCAGAGACAGATACAGAGACAGAAACGGACAGAGATAGAGACAGAGCCAGAGACAGAGACAGAGACAGAGGCAGAGACAGAGGCAAAGACAGAGACAGAGACAGGCAGACGCAGACAGAGACAGAGACAGAGACGGAGTCAGTCAGAGACAGAGATAGAGACTGAGACACAGACCGACAAAAACAGACAGAGACAGACAGAGACAGAGAGAGATAGAGACACTCAGAGACAAACACAGACAGAGACAGACAGAGACAGATATAGACAGAGACAGAGACAAACAGAGACAGTCGCAGACAGAGGCAGACAGAGACATAGACAGATACAGACAGAGACAGGCAGAGACAGAGACAAGGACAGAGACAGAGACAGAGACAGAGACAGAGACAGAGACAGAAACAGAGACAGAGACAAAGACAGAGACAGAGACAGAGACAGAGACATAGACAGAGACAGAGACAGAGGCAGAGACAGAGCCAGAGGCAGAGGCAGAGGCAGAGACAGAGACAGAGACAGAGACAGAGACAGAGACAGAGACAGACACAGAGACAGAGACAGAGACAGAGACAGAGACAGAGACAGAGACAGAGACAGAGACAGAGACAGAAACAGAGACAGAAACGGACACACATAGAGACAGAGACAGGGGCAGAGACAGAGACAGAGACAGAGACAGAAACGGACAGAGGCAGAGGCAGAAACAGAGGCAGAGACAGAGACAGAGACAGGCAGACGCAGACAGAGACAGAGACAGAGACGGAGTCAGTCAGAGACAGAGACAGAGAAAGAAATGACAGTGACACACAGAGACAGACAGAGACACACAGAGACAGAGACAGGCAGAGGCAGAGACAGCGACAGACAGAGACAGAGACAGAGACAGAGACAGAGAGATAGACAGAGACAGACACATAGACAGAGAGAGGGACAGACAGAGACAGAGAAAGACAGAGACATAGACAGACAGAGGCAGAGACAGAGACAGAGACAGAGACAGAGACAGAGACAGAGACAGAGACAGAGACAGCGACAGAGACAGAGACAGAGACAGAGACAGAGACAGCGACAGAGACAGGGACAGAGTCAGAGACAGAGACAGAGACAGAGACCGACAGGGACATAAACAGACAGAGACAGAGACAGGCAGAGACAGGGACAGACAAAGACAGAGACTGACAGGGACAGAGTCAGTCACAGACACAGACAGAGACAGAGACAGAGACGGAGGCAGACAGAGACAGAGGCAGAGACAGAGCCAGAGGCAGAGGCAGAGGCAGAGACAGAGACAGAGACAGAGACAGAGACAGAGACAGAGACAGAGACAGAGACAGAGACAGAGACAGAGACAGAGACAGACAGAGACAGAGACAGGCAGACGCAGACAGAGGCAGAGACAGACAGAGACAGAGACAGAGACGG
>NC_134995.1:1875000-1877500 GCF_050947335.1 Megachile rotundata
ACAGAGAGAGACAGAGACAGAGACAGGGACAGAGACAGAGACAGAGACAGAGACAGAGACAGAGACAGAGACAGAGACACAGACATAGAGGGAGGCAGACACAGAGACAGAGACAGAGACAGAGACAGAGACCGACAGGGACATAGACAGACGGAGACAGAGACGGACAGAGACAGAGACAGGCAGAGACAGGGACAGACAAAGACAGAGACAGACAGCGACAGAATCAGTCAGAGACACAGACAGAGACATAGACAGAAATGACAGTGACACACAGAGACAGACAGAGACAGAGACAGACAGAGACAGAGACAGCGACAGACAGAGACAGATACAGGCAGTGACAGAGACAGAGACAGAGACAGGGACAGAGACAGAGACTGAGACAGACACAGAGACAGAGACAGAGACAGAGACAGAGACAGAGACAGAGACAGAGACAGAGACAGAGACAGAGACAGAGACAGAGACAGAGACAGAGACAGAGACAGAGACAGAGACAGAGACAGAGACAGAGACAGAGATAGAGACAGAGACAGAGACAGAGACAGAGAGAGAGGCGGAGACAGAGACAGAGACAGAGACAGACAGAGATAGACAGAGACAGAGACAGAGACAGAGACAGAGACAGAGACAGAGACAGAGACGGAGTCAGTCAGAGACAGAGATAGAGACTGAGACACAGACAGAGAAAAACAGACAGAGACAGACAGAGACAGAGAGAGATAGAGACACACAGAGACACACACAGACAGAGACAGACAGAGACAGAGACAGCGACAGCGACAGACAGGGACAGAGACAGAGACAGAGACAGAGACAGAGACAGAGACAGAGACAGAGACAGAGACAGTCGCAGACAGAGACAGGCAGGGACAGAGACAGAGACAGAGACAGAGACAGAGACAGAGATAGAGACAGAGACAGAGACAGAGACAGAGACAGAGACAGAGACAAAGACAGAGACAGAGACAGGCAGGGACAGAGACAGAGACAGAGACAGAGACAGAGACAGAGACAGAGACAGAGACAGAGACAGAGACAGAGACAGAGACAGAGAGAGAGGCAGAGACAGAGACAGAGACAGTGACAGACAGAGATAGACAGAGACAGAGACAGAGACAGAGACAGAGACAGAGACAGAGACAGAGACAGAGACAGAGACAGAGACAGAGACAGAGACAGAGACAGGCAGGGACAGAGACAGAGACAGAGACAGAGACAGAGACAGAGACAGGGATAGAGACAGAGACAGAGACAGAGACAGACAGAGACAGAGACAGACAGAGACAGAGACAGACAGAGACAGGGACAGACAGAGACAGAGACAGGCAGACGCAGACAGAGACAGAGACAGACAGAGACAGAGACAGAGACGGAGTCAGTCAGAGACAGAGATAGAAACTGAGACACAGACAGAGAAAAACAGACAGAGACAGACAGAGACAGAGAGAGATAGAGACACACAGAGACACACACAGACAGAGACAGACAGAGACAGAGACAGCGACAGACAGTGACAGATATAGACAGAGACAGAGACAAACAGTGACAGTCGCAGACAGAGACAGACAGCGACAGAGTCAGTCAGAGACAGAGACAGAGACAGAGACAGAGACAGAGACAGAGACAGAGACAGAGACAGAGACAGAGACAGAGACAGAGACAGAGACAGAGACAGAGACAGAGACAGAGACAGAGACAGAGACAGAGACAGAGACAGAGACAGAGACAGAGACAGAGACAGAGACAGAGACAGAGACAGAGACAGAGACAGAGACAGAGACAGAGACAGAGACAGAGACAGAGACAGAGACAGAGACAGAGACAGAGATGGAGACAGAGACAGAAACAGAGACAGAGACAGAGACAGGCAGGGACAGAGACAGAGACAGAGACAGAGACAGAGACAGACAGAGACCGAGACAGACAGAGACAGAGACAGGCAGACGCAGACAGAGACAGAGACAGACAGAGACAGAGACGGAGTCAGTCAGAGACAGAGATAGAGACTGAGACACAGACCGAGAAAAACAGACAGAGACAGACAGAGACAGAGAGAGATAGAGACACACAGAGACACACAGAGACAGAGACAGACAGAGGCAGAGACAGCGACAAACACACAGATATAGACAGAGACAGAGACAAACAGAGACAGTCGCAGACAGAGGCAGACAGGGACATAGACAGAGACAGAGGCAGAGACAGATACAGAGACAGAAACAGACAGAGATAGAGACAGGGACAGAGACAGAGGCAAAGACAGAGACAGAGACAGAGACAGAGACAGAGACAGAGACAGAGACAGAGACAGAGACAGAGACAGAGACAGAGACCGACAGAGACAGACAGAGACAGAGACACACAGAGACACACACAGACGGAGACAGGCAGAGACAGAGACAGCGACAGACAGAGACAGAGATAGACAGAGACAGAGACAAACAGAGACAGTCGCAGACAGAGACAGACAGGGACATAGACAGACAGAGACAGA
>NC_134995.1:1977500-1980000 GCF_050947335.1 Megachile rotundata
ACAGAGGCAGACAGGGACATAGACAGAGACAGAGGCAGAGACAGATACAGAGACAGAAACAGACAGAGATAGAGACAGGGACAGAGACAGAGGCAGAGACAGAGACAGAGACAGAGACAGAGACAGAGACAGAGACAGAGACAGAGACAGATACAGAGACAGAGACAGAGACAGAGACAGAGACAGAGACAGAGACAGAGACAGAGACAGAGACAGAGACAGAGACAGAGACAGAGACCGACAGAGACAGACAGAGACAGAGACACACAGAGACACACACAGACGGAGACAGGCAGAGACAGAGACAGCGACAGACAGAGACAGAGATAGACAGAGACAGATACAAACAGAGACAGTCGCAGACAGAGACAGACAGGGACATAGACAGACAGAGACAGAGACAGACAGACACAGTGACAGACAGAGACAGAGACAGACAGCGACAGAGTCAGTCAGAGACAGAGACAGAGACAGAGACAGAGACAGAGACAGAGACAGAGACAGAGACAGAGACAGAGACAGAGACAGAGACACAGACAGAGACAGAGACACAGACATAGAGGGAGGCAGACACAGAGACAGAGACAGAGACGGAGACAGAGACAGAGACAGTGACAGAGACAGAGACAGAGACAGAGACAGAGACAGAGACAGAGACAGAGACAGAGGCAGAAATGACAGAGACACACAGAGACAGACAGAGACAGAGTCAGTCAGAGACAGAGACAGAGACAGAGGCAGAGGCAGATACAGAGACAGAAACAGACAGAGATAGAGACAGGGACAGAGACAGAGACAGAGACAGAGACAGAGACAGAGACAGAGACTGAGACAGAGACCGACAGCGACAGACAGAGACAGAGACACACAGAGACACACACAGACAGCGACAGACAGAGACAGAGACAGCGACAGACAGAGACAGATACAGGCAGTGACAGAGAAAGAGACAGAGACAGGGACAGAGACAGAGACTGAGACAGAGACAGAGACAGAGACAGAGACAGAGACAGAGACAGAGTCAGAGAGAGAGGCGGAGACAGAGACAGAGACAGAGACAGACAGAGATAGACAGAGACAGAGACAGAGACAGAGACAGAGACAGAGACAGAGACAGACAGAGACAGAGACAGAGACGGAGTCAGTCAGAGACAGAGATAGACAGAGACAGAGACAGAGACAGAGACAGAGACAGAGACAGACAGAGACAGAGACAGAGACGGAGTCAGTCAGAGACAGAGATAGAGACTGAGACACAGACAGAGAAAAACAGACAGAGACAGACAGAGACAGAGAGAGATAGAGACACAGAGAGACACACACAGACAGAGACAGACAGAGACAGAGACAGCGACAGCGACAGACAGAGACAGATATAGACAGAGACAGAGACAGAGACAGAGACAGAGACAGAGACATCGACAGAGACAGAGACAGAGACAGACTGAGACACAGAGAGACAGAGACAGACAGAGACAGTGACAGCGACAGACAGAGACAGAGACAGAGACAGAGACAGAAACAGAGACAGAGACAGAGACAGAGACAGAGACAGAGACAGAGAGAGACAGAGACAGAGACAGAGACAGAGACAGAGACAGAGACAGAGACAGAGACAGAGACAGAGACAGAGACAGAGACAGAGACAGAGACAGAGACAGAGACAGAGACAGAGACAGAGACAGAGACAGAGACAGAGACAGAGACAGAGACAGAGACAGAGACAGACAGAGACAGAGACAGAGACGGAGTCAGTCAGAGACAGAGATAGAGACTGAGACACAGACAGAGAAAAACATACAGAGACAGACAGAGACAGAGAGAGATAGAGACACACAGAGACACACACAGACAGAGACAGACAGAGACAGAGACAGCGACAGACAGAGACAGATATAGACAGAGGTAGAGACAAACAGAGACAGTCGCAGACAAAGACAGACAGCGACAGAGTCAGTCAGAGACAGAGACAGAGACAGAGACAGAGACAGAGACGGAGTCAGTCAGAGAGAGAGACAGAGACAGAGACAGCGACAGGGACAGAGACAGGGACAGAGACAGAGACAGAGACAGAGACAGAGACGGAGACAGAGACAGAGACAGTGACAGAGACAGAGACAGAGACAGAGACAGAGACAGAGACAGAGACAGAGACAGAGACAGAGACAGAAATGACAGAGACACACAGAGACAGACAGAGACAGAGTCAGTCAGAGACAGAGACAGAGACAGAGGCAGAGGCAGATACAGAGACAGAAACAGACAGAGATAGAGACAGGGACAGAGACAGAGACAGAGACAGAGACAGAGACAGAGACCGACAGCGACAGACAGAGACAGAGACACACAGAGACACACACAGACAGCGACAGACAGAGACAGAGACAGCGACAGACAGAGACAGATACAGGCAGTGACAGAGAAAGAGACAGAGACAGGGACAGAGACAGAGACTGAGACAGAGACAGAGACAGAGACAGAGACAGAGAGAGAGACAGAG